>NW_024802945.1:696663-751398 GCF_019175285.1 Sceloporus undulatus
TTCTGTCACGTGAGGCTCGCTTTTCTCTCGGTGCATGCTGGGAGTTGGAGTTCTGGAAGTGGGAAAGGACTCCCATTTTCTCTCACGCGAGGCATGCTTTTCCCGCTTTGCCTGCTGGGAGTTGGAGTTCTGGAAGTGGGAAAGGACTCCCAATTTCTGTCAGTCACGTGAGGCGTGCTTTTCCCGCATTGCATTCTGGGAGGTGGAGATGACTCCCATTTTCTGTCACGTGAGGCGTGCTTTTCCCTCAGTGCATGCTGGGAGTCGAAGTTCTGGAAGTGGGAAAGGACTCCCTCCGATTGCGGCCGAGCCCAGGCAGGGAGGTTAAGCCTCCTTAAGTGGAGGCTTTCCCTTGCCGCTTGGCCTCCGTCCCCCGCTGTGATCGCGAGGTAAAATGTAGGATAGAATTTTCAAATGCAGGACACATTTTTGGTGTCCTACATGTGAAAATTTTGTCCTACATTTTTCCCGGTTTGGAGGTCCGGCACTATGGCACCCCTACATTAACAGTCCTGCCCAGATTTTGCAAACCTGCAGTTGTGGTTTCCTTGATAGAGTCTGTCCGTCTGGAATGTGATCTTCCTCTTTTCCTAATGACCTCTGCCATAGCAATAATATCTTCCCGCAATATACCCAAAATATGACAGCCTCAGTTTAATCATGTTGGCTTCCAGGGAGAATTCGGGCATGATTTGCTCTCAAACCTGTTCATTTGTCTTTTTCGCTCTTTGTGGCACCACCATGATGTTTTAAATGAGTTGATTTGCTTCCTGGGAATTGTAGATATATGGGTCATTTAGCCTTCTCTGTCAGAGAGCTCTGGTGCCACAACAAACTACAGTTCCTAGAATTAAAGGGGTGTCAAACTGCAATTAAAGGGGTGCCAACCTGGATTATTTCTCAGGCTTCATCTGTGGAAATGTTGGAGGCTATGCAATTCCCACTGCTATGTTTACACACACACTGCAACCCCCCAAATGACTGACCAACAGTGGCATCACGAGGGTTGGTCTCAGCCCAGTGGAGTAACCCCAAGGCTGCCTGGCATATCCCTAGCCACCCTCAGTGCCATCCAGGCTGCCTTTGCCATAGCTGAGGTGGGCTGATACTGCCACTTGGCCGCCTTTTCCAGGTCTGGTGGGCTGCTGGGCAAACAGGAAAGGGATGGGACTCACTTCTGCACCTGACCAGCAGAGCCGCCAGACCCAGAAGGCAGCACCTTCTCATCACCAATTGCCACTTGGCACCTTTTCTCTTGCTCAACCATCAGCTCTGCCAAATTTGTAAGGAGCTTCCAGGTGGCACCCGCACCCCACCACACCATTGGGCACAACCGGCAGATGGCAGAGTTGCCCTGGCTGGTGGAGGGGAGTCTTGAGATGGATGGGCACAATCGTCCCACCAGGTGTTCACCCCTTCCAAGACGTCACGTGGTGCCATCCATACTCCCTGCACTCCCATACTGGCACCCCTGCTGCTCAGGTTGCTTCTCGTGCAGAAAGGGAGGATGCCCACCTCCATGGCCTCATCTTTCCTCCACAACACCTTCCTCTCCCATCATTTTAGAATTTTTCCAGGAGGAAAGAAAAGAGCTCTGTCCGCCTTTCCCCCTCCTCACCTCTTTTCCTTTGTCCTGTGTTTGTTCTGTTCTGTTGAGGAACTCCTCTGCAGGAAAGCGCCCTTGGCAGCATTTTAGCAAGAGATGAGAGAAACACTTAAGAAGCCATTTATCAAAGTGCCCAGCAGCCTGCCAAAGCCAGGCAGGTAGGGAGAGTTGGAAATCTACAGCAGGAGGCAAAGTTTAATCAACTCCAGGGGGCTTTTAATACAGACGCTTGATGCTTCCCCCCCCCTTCTGCCTCCTCCTCCTCTTCTTCATCTTCTTTTTATTAAGTAGTCAAATTGATGCTTTTCCCTTCCAGCTGCAGACATGGCCATCCTTGCAACAAAATGAGGCTGGACGAAGGCTCAGATGGTCTCCTCTTGTGGATGCGGGCGAAGAGCAATTTATTACTCTTCTGACAATGGGATTTTCATGTAAAATCTGGAATCAGATTGTCCCCAATGCTACAGCGGAGAAGAGAGACATAACGGCCCTGCAAAATGAAGTAAGGAGGCATTTGGAAATGCTGTAGCACAGTGCTGTAGACTTTTGCCTACTATCACTTTTGTTCTTGATCCAAGGTGCACCGGAGTGTTGTTTTGGTTGTTGTTGTTGTTATGTGCCTTCAAGTCATTTCCGACTACGGCAACGCTATGGTGAACCTTTCTTGGCCAGGTTAATTCAAAGGAGGTTTGCCATTGCCTTCTCCTGAGGCTGAGAGAATGTGACCTGTGGGTTTCATGGCCGAGCTGGGATTCAAACCCAGATCTCCAGGTTCATAGTCCCATGCTCAAACCACTACACTAGGCAAAATGAAGACATTGACTTTCAAATAACAATTCTGCCTCCCGCCATGCCATGTTCCTTTGGTTCACAAATTTCTAGCACCGCAGAGAGTGAAAAACAGAAAATTGTTTGCATCCAGAATGCTGTTTGCTGCGTTCAGAGTCCCATGGTCACTTTGCCTGATCCTTTTCTTGGAAAGTCTGCACTGTAATGCTCAGTTTTAAATGTTTTAAATCACATAGCGTAACATAGCAATGCTTCAGATTCTGGGGGGAGAAGAAACTGGGGAAAATTTCATTGGGAGAAAAGGCAGAATTCTTACTTGGGGGGAGCAATGCCCTCATTTTAATCCCCAGCGCAGGGATTCCTGGGGTCTCAAACCAGTCTGCCATGCAGCATGCCATCCACTATTTCACTGATGAAGATAGGGACACGTAAAGTCAGGATATAAATCCTTGAAATAAAAGGAATACAAATAAATAGGAGATGCTACGGTAGTTTGCTTTTGCCTGGGTCTACAGGGAAGGGGAAGATTTTGCAACTCAGGCTGCAATAACTGAAGTAAGCTGAGGACAGTGGGAGAAGATGGGAAGAAGAGAGAGAAACCTAGACATTTCAAAAGCAGCTGGAAATGTTGGACAGCAGAGGATGAATTGACACTGCTCCTCACAACTCATAATGGTTGGAAGCGATGCTATACTCAGTCTCAGAGCCCAAGAGGTACAATGTGCTGCCCGATGAGGCCGTTTCCTAAATCCTCCGGAGGACAAATACCAATCAAGAGGTTGGCACAGCTTCCCTTTTGATTTTAATCATCCTTGAGCCAAGTGGAACTGGATTTCATGTCGCTGCGGATGGAAGTGGCAGCCTTGCAATCAGCAATTACCGCTAAGTACAGGTTCAGGTACTCATTGCAGACAGTCTGACCTTTCCTAAACTCTTCTGCAAACAGTATTATATTATTCTCCGGTCAGAACGTTCCAATTAATTAATTTCAGGTATTCTGCTTTTGTCGCCAAGAGAGGAACGCGGCGAGGAATAACAAGCTATTTCTCCGGTTCACGGATCCTGGCATATGGGCTCCGGTAAGCCCATCGTCACGTGCCTATTTTCTCTTCTTTAATAGGTACTGCATCTATTTTCGGAAGTGCACTGGCTCTTGGTAGCACTGTATTCCAAAATATCCCTATGTATAATTGGCTGAAGCCATTTTAAAATGGGTCAAGCAATCTGTACTTTGGTTTGAGGTTCAGAATCTGCAAACTGTGGCAGCAAAATAGAGCAAACCTTTCCAGAGTTCACACCTGTCCTTTCCCAATATAATCCCTTCTCCCTTGTTTCTCCTCTCCTCTCTGATTTTATGTTCCTCTCCCAGATCTTCACTATTTTGTGCACACTTTTCTGAGACCAAACATACCCCTTTTTGTACCTTATTTCCACCCCCAAACTTACTGATATCTTATCTGCCACTTTTGGAAGATATCAGTAAGTCTGGGGAGGAACAAAATGCAAAAAGGAGTAGTTTGCTAAGGTCCAGCGCTTTCAAAGGCCTAATTCATTTGCATCTAGGATCAGAAGTGGGAATGGTGGAGCCTTTCAGATGTTGTTGGACTACAATACCCAGCATTCCTCACTATTGGCTTTGCTGGCTAGAGCTCCTGGGAAATGTAGTTCAGCAACATCTGCAGGTTGGCACACACAAATCCCATTATGGTTTGTGAAGCCGAAGACTTTCACGACCGGCATCCCTAGTTTTTTGTGGGTTTCTCAGGCAATGCAGCCATGTTCTCCGCTCAGCTCTGGGCCCACAACAAACTCCAACTCCCAGAATTCCATAGCCTTGAGCCAGGGCAGTTAAAGCGGTGCCAAACTGGGTTATTTCTCCAGTGTGGATGTGACAACGGTCTAAAAAAACAAAACAAAACCAGATTTAAAAAGATGTTTTAAAATAGAAATGCAAAGTGAGGGTGATGCTTGTAAAGAAGTGAAAAGAATGAGGGCAGATTTATTTTTGTCCAATTTTTAAGTGGATAATGATGAAAAACACTGTAATAGTCAGACTTCCATCATAAACTGAGGCAAGGCCTGAGATTTTAACTGCCATGGCTCAATGCTATGGAATTATGGGATTTGTAGTTTGTTGTGGCACCAGAGCTCTCTGACAGAGAATGGTAAAGTATCTCACAAAACTACAGTTCCCAGAATCCCACAGCATTGAGCTATGTCAGTTAAAGTGCATTATTTCTGCATTGCAGATACAGCCTATGTTATATATATATATCTCTCTTGAAGTTTGTCGCTAGGCAACAAAGAAAGAATGCCCTTCCCAAAATGGCCGCCCTAGAACGCTACACTGAGACACACCCAATATGGCGCACACATAAAGGACGTTGCTTCGTGCGCATGCCACGCTCCCCATAGTAAACCGGAAGTTTCAAAAACACATAGAGATAGAAAAAGAACAGAACAGGGAAGCCGTACATTTAAGATAAAACGGTAAAAACGGCACTGGCCACGATTGCCATGGTGTCTTTCCAGCGCTCTGTGGTGAAAACTGTATATGTTTTGCATAGAAAAAAGAATTAATTTTCGACTGTTAGTTCTGAAAACAACCAGGGAAGAGTGTGTTACTCTATATTTTTCCTAGCTCCAAAATGGCGTCCTTTTCCCTCACTCAAGATGGCCGCCCCAGAGTCACACTTTCCTTTTTTTGGCCACACGAAGCGGTCCATCCTTTCATATCAATTAGCCAATCAGAGTCCACGCTGGGCGGGGCTTCCTGGTTGCCGTGGCAACGGGGCCCTGAAACCCGGGTAGGCCTTATTTGGGGGCCTGGATGGATTCTTTGGAGACGCCGCCGTCGCTGAACGTTCCTTGAGGCGCAGGTAAGAGCCAGCAGGTTGGGCGCAGTGCGCATGCGCGGAGAGTCCCGCCGCGAAGACGCGTGTCAAGTGCACGTGTGAATGGGGTGTAACCGGCTTTTTTTAATTGGTGCAAATAAGAGTATGCAATATACACATGTAAAACTGTGTGGAATTGAATGTTACGAAAAGAAAGGGGTGGGATTTTTTTTAAAAATGGTTATTAACTGCCATCAAAGAGCTGTTTGACAGTGGAATATATAAACTTGAGGTGTAGTGGAGTCTCCTTTGGAGGTCTTTAAGCAGAGGCTGGATGGCCGTCTATCAGTGGGGATGCTTTGACTGAGAGTTCCTGCATGGCAGAATGGGGTTGGACTGCATGGCCCTTTTTGGGGTCTCTTCCATCTCTAGGATTCTGTGATTCCCATAGTTCCCTTGCCCTTGGTTCAGGTCCTCCTTCTAACGTTTCGTTCTGAAATCCCTTTCCCGCAGCTCCATGGCAGAGGTCCATGTGATCGGTCAGATCGTGGGAGCCAGCGGATTCCCCAGCAGCAGCCTCTTTTGCAGATGGGGGATCCACACAGGTCAGTGCAGCACGGTCGTCTGTGAAACGGGGAAGATGATCACGCGATCATTTCATTGGGACGGCCAGAAGTCTCATTTCCCTCATTTTGCCCCACACATCTACCCCCCGTCCTCCAGTAATGCCCCCTCCCCAATTTCTCCCCTGTTTTCTTTCAAGCTTTCAACTATCTAGATTTTCCGAAGCAGCTTTATATATTCACAGCCAAGGCATCTGAGATTTTGCCTTCTTCTGACCCTCTCTTCTTCTCCATCTTTTTTTCACTCCAGGTGGGGCCTGGAAACTCCTGTCGGGACTCCGGGAAGGACAAACCCAAGTTGACCATCCTCAGTTGGATGACGTGGCTTACTGGTCCCATCCTATCGACGTCCACTTTGCCACCAAAGGCTTGCAAGGTAAGGAGAACTGGGGGGAGCAGGTGCCAGTTGCCTCTCGTCTTGCCCTCCGTAACATGGGCATCCCTGGCTCCTGCAGCGTGGTAAAGTTGAGACCCTTTCAGCCATCATTTTGCATAGTGCGCAACAGCTTGGCAAAGGCAGCCAAGATGGCTGATCGAGGAATCACCATTTTGTTTAGTGGCTTCTGGAAACCTTGTCTCTTAATTCAGGGGCACACTTTGTGTACAAACATAACACCAGGATGGGATGTTTGTGTTCCCCCAGGATCTCTTTTGTTGCAACATCCACACAGGAATAGACCCACAGCGTAGGTATTCTGGATTGTCCCCTGAATAGTTTTGACCCTCAAGGGTCATCTAGTCCAGTGTCCTTGCTGACCGAGGGATTCTGGGAGTTGTTGTCGGATAAAAGTAATTTTATTTTGCTCCGCTGTTTCCGAGAGAAGCCAGTAGATGTCTATGGGAAGCTCAAAAGTTGTGAAAGTTGCAGCCATTGTGAAATCGAAAGTTTTCATGACCAGCATCCATAGTTTTTTGTGGGTTTTTGGGGCTATGTGGCCATGTTCTAGAAGAGGTTATTCCTGACATTTCGCCAGCATCTGGGGCTGGCATCTTCAGAGAATGCATTCCCCCATTGTTTTGGCTCTCCTTCTAGTCTCCAGGTAGACTTCCATTTGCACATGGACGCTCCATTTAGCAGGCTTTGTTCCAAGTCAGTGACAAATCTGCCCACCATAAATTTCACTCATCCTTTTTCATTCTATAGCTTTCCTCCAATTGCCCAAGAAAAGGACCATTTGGGGACTCGAGAGGATGGTATTTAGAGACCTTTCCCACTGATGGCGAACCTATGGCACGTGTGCCAGAGGTGGCACTCAGAGCCCTCTCTGTGGGCATATGTGCCATCATCCCAGCACAGAGTTTGCCAGAGTTTGTTACTAGAAAACCAGAGGGACATGGCACTTTGCAATAAATAAGTGGGTTTTGGGTTGCAGTTTGGGCACTCAGCCTCGAAAAGGTTCACCATCACTATCTTATAGCATCCTGGGTCCTGACCTTAATGGGGAATGAGAGAAATTTAGTGCTTTTGGGCTCTCTTTTTTCGTATCCCTTACCCTCCCCGCACACTACCCTTGATGTAATTGGCTATACAAAAGTAAATTAATCCCTGTGTATTATATACTCTGTCAGACAGAAGAGCTCAGAAACCAGCTCCAGGGAAGCCTGTCGGAATGGCAGAGGATTAAACGCCGGAGCAGGCTCCCTTTTGTGCGTCTGCCGCAAAGCTGGTTTGTTTCGCGTGAGCCTCTCTGCTGCTTCTTTTCAGACTAAGCTGAGCCTGACCGGAAAAGTGGGGCTGAAAAAACGGCTGGTGGAGGAGAGTGGATTGATGCGGAAAAGCTGCCGAAAGGCTCCCACCTTTTTCGTTTTCTTCCTGGCTGATGAGACGCCACATAATAAATCATGCTTCTTTAGCTCCCTTTATTGCCAGGAATCCTGTGCTTGAATGATTTTTAAAGAACCCAAATGGACAACACACACACACACACACCCCAGCTGTACCTTGGCTAATGATGAAATGTGAAAAACTGAACCAATGCAGCGACAGGTAGAGTGAGTGGTTCAAACAGGATTTGGCTATGAAAAAGAGAATGGGCAAAAAAAGGACAAAGGAAGATCAGGATAATGTCTCCATCATCCTATGTAGTGTTTATTGAACACTTTTGCCAGATGGTTCTGGTGGGGCAGTAAAATCTATCCAGAATCTGAACTTCCCAAATCCTGCAGCCAAAAGGTCAAGTTCTGCTTCAGTCAGGTTAATAGGACCTTTTCCTTCATGACTCCTTTGGAATCAAATGGCCTTCCATGGAAGATGCACTTGGCTGTAAAGATGTGTGTTCCAGATTGCTTATTTACTATTGCTAACTCATATTTCATGGTTTAGATGTTATGGCTTTTCCCTATTATAGTTAATCCTGTTTTTCCCTCGTATCAGATTGGTCTTTTAATGCCGCCATTATAATTCATGTTGTCTACAGGTCATTACTTTACTGACTGATGTTTTTATTTTATGGAAGACCTTGAGAAGGTGTTTATCTCCAAAGGCAGTAGGAAAGTATCTTAAATCATATAAATTCTGTTAAGGTGCCATTAGATTCAGCAATGAATCAAATGGCACCTTAAAGGTAGATTATATTTTTGGTTACCGAAGTGTGTTTGGACCAGAGCCTACTTGATAAGATGGATAGAGACTTATCCTCACTTGATAGATGTATAAATAGAAAAAAAGCCTGTAAAAAATTGCTGCCTGAAGGCAAGAAATGCACAAATTCTGTGGCATTTCTATGCAAAACCCAAGCGTCCAAGAGACCAGAATGTCATGCTCAGAACTTCAGTAAGTGTGGCATGCGCCACTTTATCATAAAGTAGCATAATATACAAAGACAGGCCTTTGCCCCAAGGAGTATGCAAACCTTGTATTTGACATGGTGGGAAGGTATGGAGGAAGAGGAGAAAAAAGATAGAAGGGTGAGACAAATTTATTTATACAGGGCTAGGCTTTGTTTTTTACTTGAATTTGAATTTGCACTTGGGAAGGAATGGCAAAATTACTCTAATGCAAGTGACTGTTCTCTCAAGGGATACCAGATACGATGTGGGGAAAATGAGATCTAGTGCCAGTGCTTCAGTGTCATTGCTGTGTGTGTGTGTTGTGTGCCTTCATGTCATTTCTGACATATGGTGACCCTACGATGAATCTATCACTAGGTTTTCTAGCAAGTTTCTTCAGAGGGGGTTTGCCATTGCCATCCTCTGAGGCTGAGAGTGTGACTCACCTAAGGTCACCCAGTGAGTTTTCATGGCCAAGCAGGGATTCAAATCCTGCTTTCCAGAGTCATAGTGTCTTTTCTTTCCCCTGCCAGGTTGGCCCAAACTCCACGTCCAGGTGTGGCACCAAGACTCCTTTGGGCGCACTGAGCTATATGGGTATGGCTTCTGCCATGTGCCTTCAAGCCCTGGCTTCCACCAGTTGGAGTGCGTGACCTGGCGCCCGCTGGGCTCCTGGCAGGAGCAGCTGTCCCAACTCTTTGTGGGTGGAGGACCTCAGTTGCTTAACAGTGACCTCATCTACACGGGTGCTGACCGCTATCGCCTGCAGACCTGCGCCATGGGCACCGTCCACCTCCAACTGGCTGTTCTCCTGCGTAACTTTGATCGCTACGGTGTTGAGTGCTGACCCAGTAGGCTTGTATTCTTGCAAGGCAGAGTGGGAGAGAAGCAGCAGCATGTCACTCTTCTTTTAAGACGACAAATCTCATAATTTGGGAAGAAAGACTTCTGAAATCATGGAGACAGTGTCCTTAAGGGAGAACACTTGTTCCAGTCTGATTCACTTGGCAATTACATCCTCCTTCATTTCCTGGAGAGGAAACAAGCTCTGTCCCATCAGCAGCCAAGATATGGAACATATGGACCAAAATTCCTGATTTTGTTCCATGGTGCTGGGATATAAGAATGGCCTGCTGGTTGGTGCAGAGTCAGAAGGATAGAGGGGACCATTCTCCCGCAGGCTCTACTCAATTGTGTTTGTGACTGCATGAGCAGCATATGTCTTGAGTACCTTTGAGATGGAGCCCCACTGTGCCTTTTGGATTGGGAAGGATCTTTTCTAGGTTGGTGTGTAGTTTGATCAAACGGAGTTTGGCCAGAGAAGGCTGCTGTTCCCAGTGTTTGTGCCCTGGGGTCATTCTCTCAGTTTTATTTCTATAAGCAATATTCCCCCTGTTTATATTAAATGGATTTTCTGCAAAGGTTTTTGTACCATGCTTCTGGGGATGAAAACATCTTGTTGGGTGAGTGGGGTGTCTTAGGCCACATTTTTGCAAGAAGCAAACTGAGGTAATAGAATAAGCTGTGGTACTTCATGGTTGTAGCATTGAGGAACTGCATCACCATTTGTTCAACCAACTCATTTTGTTTCCTCTGAAGGGTCCATCTTGCGCTGCCTATCGACAGCATCTGAGAGCTGCCCAGTTTGGGAGCCACTTTTTTGACTTCCCACAATGCCATCAGGCCACACTTTACCAAGGATATTATGTGGAATTAGAGAGTGACCCAAGACCACCAACACAGTGGCTGTCATCATGTTATTGGCATATGCAGGCATAAGTTAACCGTATACCTATATGTATCTATATTTGGTTGCTAAGGAGGTTGATAGTCTCTTCCTCTCTCTGCAGTGACAAAAGTCTCCCCAATGCCTTTTGAAAAGTACAGAGGAGCCATTGAACTGCCTGCTTTCTGCCTGGAGAAGAGCAGGAGGAATGCTGAAGCATCTGGCTGTGTCCCTATCGCTGGATGGGAAATGACTGCATCAGTCTGAGATTTCTGGAAGACTCTGGTGGACCCCAATGGATGATGTACCTATTTCACATCTGGCTACAAAGATATAGCCAGATGCTTCTCCAGTCCTCCTCCCACCTTCCACCAGGCACTGTGTGCGACCCTTCAGATTTTTCTTGGATTGCTGTCTCCAGCAGCCCTTGTTTGTGCAACCCATGACGAGGAATTCTGGGAGTTGCAGTCCAATACCATTCATGCCCCAGAAATAGCCCGACTGACCTCCCTTGACCATTTTAATATTTGAAGAGGTCAGACAGATGCGTAGCTAGAAACAGAGTCTGGTTCAGCCTCAGCTTTACCAAAGTTTGTGGGCAGTTGTCAACCTTAACAATGCCAGGCATTAAAGGAGGGAAGAATACTATCCTTTTATGAAATAGGATGTTTTGGCATGAACAGCCATTCCTGCCTCAGCTGGACTTCGGTCTCCAGACAGACACGGGAAACTCAAGCCAAAAAAGGAGTCTGTTTCGGTCAAACCCCACCTATATGAGGTGGTGGAGGAAGTGGAATGACGGGCACATGAATCCCGCTTATTTCTCTTCCCTAATTCATCCTGACAGTGTGCCACCTCCCTCTGCTTCTGTGCCTGGATGCTGTCACAACAGACCAGCATTTCTTTCACTTGTGAAGCCATGCATGGTAAATCGTTGGGCAATGGGGTGGATGGGTGTCAGGCTGAAGGTTGAGGCATATGGGAGAACATGTAGAAGGACCAGCCTTGCAGAATCAGTCTTATAAGGTCCATCAAGCCCAGCGTTCATATTCCAGATATACTAACCAAAATGCATTTTTAAAAATGTATAAATTACATGGATAGCCATTTTGATTTCTTGCAGCAACGCTACATCAATCTAGCGATGAGATAGATGGGACATCTCCCAGTACGGGATCTTGGTCAATATTATTTCTTGTGACCTCTCAACCTTAAGACCAGGATAGCTGCTTTGTATGTTGGTTCCTTCTAAACTGTCAGTGGTTTTAAAATATTTTTAAGAAATTGCTGTTCATCTCAAATGTTTACCTTTCTGCATTTAATGTTTAAACATTTTAAATCTGTCATTCCTTTCCTCCAGGATGCTGATGAGTTGAGAGGTAATAGACAAATGTTTTCAATTAGTTATGTTGGATTTCAGCTTCCTTTGGCCCTAGACAACAAACCACTGACAAATGCTGGGACCTTCAGTCCAATAACATATGGACCCCTCACTTGTGACCATCCCTCACTTGTGACCATCTTCACATCTCCCACTGCAAACTGCAAAGACACACATGAATCTTTCCTGAAAAATAAATTGCTTCCCACTTTGTCTGCCCCATTTCTAAACCTCTTCCAGCCCTGTAGCCTCCTGATCCAGTTACTCAGGAACTGGCTTCTGAGTCTGTCTTGGCTGCCAACCAGTTCCTACCTGGAAGGTTTTTCCAGGTCATTACTTTTCCTTCCCAAATGCCCGTCTTGATCTTTAGTGTGCCGACAGGCCTCTCGGGGTGTCAGCCTCCGCTCGGCCTAATCGAGGGTGAAAGTACCCACCGTTCTTGGATGCCGTTCCCGGATGCCTTGGCTTGCCCCGGAAAGCTCCGGTGTTTCCCAGAACCCTGATCCGGGAAGGATGCCAGCGACGGATTCATCGGAGTGTTGCCCAATTGGCGCTTAGATTATGAAGCCCGCTTTGCAAAAGGGAACCTGGATGGAGGACTATGGAGGTAACTGTTAAATGGGCCATATCACATGGAGCCAAAGTTTCAAGAGCAAGATGGAGCTGTTGCTAAAAATGGCATCCTTGTGGCATCCACCATCATTGCTCATTGGGCATGCTTGGCACTCTGATAAAGTTACAAATGACGGGAGGCTCTTTTGAGTGAATTAGTTGAGCCATCCCTTGTCCTAGTTGGTAGATCTCAGTTCTAGAATAAAATTATTATTATTATTATTATTATTATATTTTATTTTATTCTGTTCCAGAAGAATAGCAAATGCTGCTGAGTGGTCCTGCAGAATTATCAAGGGCACAGCCAGTGCCTGGCATGGATCACCTGCCAAGGTGACCAACGCTGTCTCCCAAAACATGCCTAAATCCAGGCTGAAAAGGTTCTGAATAATCAGTATCCTGTGAAATAATAATTGCACATTCTTGTAAAGCAATGTCTACAATTTTGTCAAATCTTAAGGTTAAGTATTAAAATGTTGCGGTGCTTTTCTGTATCCAGCAGAGGACAGCAAAGCTGCAGATTTGGTAAATGCTGGGTTAGATGGGGTTTTCCTACTACTGTACAGTACTATCCTATCTAACCGTTAGACTCCAATATAAATCAGTAAAATAATGATAATGATAATGGCAGCTGTCCTTTTCTTATATATGTTCTTTCAGTAATAATAATAATAATAATAATAATAATAATAATAATAGCAGCAGCCCTTTTCTAATATATGTTGTTTCAATGATGATGGTGATAATAGCAGCAGCCTTTTTCTTCTTGAATATGTTCTTTCTACAATAAGAGAATCAATTGTGGTTTAGTGGTTTGAGCATAGGATGATGACTGGAGGCCAGAGTTCGAATCCCAGCTCGGCCATGGAATCCTATTGGGTGACCCTGGTCAAGTCACACTCTCTCAGCCTCAGATGAAGGAAAGGGCAAGAAGAACCTTGCCAAGAAAACCCTATGATAGGGTCGCCTTACATCGGAAATGGCTTGAAAGCAAACAACAACAATAGGATGCAACCATGTGGAATGGTTATAGTGGAATCATCGCACTACAGTCATGTAGTGTGATGGGGTCCCAGGTCAATAGTATGCTAGGAATGACCCTGCTGCTGCTTTGAATCCCAATCTTTGGAGGGAAAGCAGGATACAAATAAACATAAAATACTACTACTATTACTACTAATAGTAGCAGTAGCAGGCCAGAGCAGTGCATTGATATGGTAGGACAGCACAGTAAAGTGTTCACACCTGAAGCTGGTTCTCACTGTTGCTTAGTTTAGTAAATTCGGAAGAAATACAGAATGGAGAAGCACTGGATCCAGTCCCAACCTTGGAAAGGATAAATGTGCACTCCCATGGGAAAGGAAGCCCGATGTCCCATGTGCCAGGTATCTCTTTGGTTTCTTAAACCATTCCTCTAAGCCACACAAATCCACGAAGTCTGACCCAGTAGGCACCCAAATGTCTAGGGGAGGAAACGGTGGGTAGGCTAGGAGAGAGAGAGGCTATCCTTTTATAGCTGGGTGCCCCGGGAAAGCGTCACGAATCTTGTTGCCCAAAATGGGACCTCGCCGCATGTAATGTGGCTTAGATTCATTCTGGGCGTAACACAATGCCAACCCTCCTTGCAGCTGCTCCGAAATAGCTCGGAGACGTTGCCGTGGCTGGAATTGCCCACTTGCTTGGCATGCAGTGGGGCGACTCGTATAGAGGAGGGAAGGGGTTGAAATGTCAGACAAATGCACAAGGCACCCACCCCAGGAAGGCTAGGCCAAGAAGCCAGCGGCCCTCGGGTATCTCCTTACAGGCAGAAGCTATGAAAATGAATCATAGATATTATCGAAGGAACTTGAGCAAGGAGCGAGGGCTAGCTTGGCTTGGTAGAGTCCCACTGGACAACCTCCTTCTCATTTGAATCATAGAATCATAGAGTTGGAAGAGACTGCAAGGGCCATCCAGTCCAACCCCTGCCATGCAGGAATCAAAGCATCCCCGACAGATGATTTGATATTATTTCTCCTTTCTTTCCAAGGGGCAAAAGCAGAAGCAAAGAACTCTTTCCTTCTCATTTTATCTTCACAACAACCCTATAGGGTAGGTTAGGCTGGGAAATACAGTCCTTTGTGTCAGGTCGCTGGTGAGTTTCATGGCTGGAGAATTCCCAGTCTAGGTCAGTACCAATTTGGCAAGGATAGCCCCAGTTGCTCCTCTGCTATCCAAGTCCCCCAGTCGTGGTTGAAGTTAAGAGAATTGTATAGAGCCAGGGTGGTGTAGTGGTTTGGGTATTGGACTACAACTCTGGGGAAACCAGGGTTCGAATCCCTGCCCAGCCATGGAAACCCACAGAGTGGACCTTGAGCAAGCCAGTCTCTCAGCCTCTCAAAGTCAAGGCAAACCCACTCTGAACAAATCTTGCTAAGAAAACCTGGTGATAGTTTCTCCGTAAGTCAACATGAAGGCTCACAACATCAACAACAATACAGTGGGCCCTTGATATCTGCTGGGGTTTGGCTCCAGGACCCCCTGTGAATACCAAAATCCATTGATGCTCAAGTCCTATTAAATGCAATAGCATAAAATGGTGTCCCTTATATAAAATTGCAAAAAACAAGGTTTACTTGGAATTCATGTGTGTATGTGTTTTAATATTTTCAAGCCGCACATGGTTGAATCCTTGGATAAAGAATCCGTGGATATGGAGAGCTGGCAGTATTCCTCTCTACATTATTGCTTTGTTATCGTATCACAGGTGACCCTAACATTCAATTTTTCATTCATAGGTTTTAGGTGGAAAAGAGGCTAAATTCTGACCAGTCTTGCCTCAGTGTAAGGCAGCCTGCAGTAACTCGTACCCATCTAAATGTGTTGTATTACAAATGTATTAAAATTTGTGGAGTGTGTATTCAGGAAGCCTAAAGAGAACTTGCTGGGAAAGGCCAGGCGGTCTCTCCAACTGGGTCATCATGACTACATCGAGATCGCCTTAGGGTTAGCAAAAATAACAGTATCGTGTGACCCTCAGAAAACATTCTCCAAGGGGGCCTAAAGGACACCAGGCCCAAGGCTGCAAAAATGAGTCATTGGCAGAGGTGAAACTTGAATCCAGGCCTTCCAGTCTCGAGATGTTTTCCCTGACTTGGAAAGGGTGACATCCAGACAGTCTGGGAACCCAGCCTCCTTCGCGGCTGCTTTCGAACAGAAGCCTTGAGTAAAAAGAGACACTATAAAAGTGTTATCTTCCACAATAAAAAGGATGATACTCAAAGTAAGAACATGACTCCCAAGAGAAGAGAGAATGCCTGTGTTTAGCCTTCCTTTTTTCTTTTGAAAGAGGCAGTCCGTCACTTCTGTCATGTGAATATTTTTTTAGAGAGAAAAGAGAAGAGAAATCACTTCCAGGAAGGTGGCTGGCTCAGCAAGGAAAGGAAGAAAGAAAGGGAGATGAAGAGGGCAGGCAGAGAAGAGAAGATGAGGAAGGAAGGAAAGAAGAAAGGAAGGAAGAGAAGAGAAATAACTTGGCTCTGCAAGGTGGTGAGCAAAGAAGAAAAAAGACAAATTGAGAGATGGAGAGGCTAGGCAAGGAAGAGAAGATGAGAGAACGAACGAACAAATGAAAAATCACTTCCACATAGGTGGTTGGCTCAGCAAGGAGGTGAAGAAAGATGAAGAGAGAGATAGAGAAGTCGACAGGGAAAAGACGAGTGAAGGAAGGAAGGAAGGAAGGAAGGAAGGAAGGAAGGAAGGATGGATAGATAGATAGATAGATAGATAATTTCGAGGTAGATGGTCAGCTCAGCAAGGAGGTGAAGAAAGATGGACGAGATGGAGAGGTAGACAGGGAAGAGAAGATGAGGGAAGGAAGGAAGGAAGGAAGGAAGGAAGGAAGGAAGGGGGGAAATCAGAAAAAAAGATCACTTCTAGAGAGGTGGTCAGCTCAGCAAGGAGGTGAAGAAAGACGAAAGGAGAGATGGGAGATGCTAAGCAGGAAATAGAAGATGAGAGGAAGGAAGAGGAAGAGAGAGAGAGAGAGAAAGAAAGAAAGAAAGAAAGAAAGAAAGAAAGAAAGAAAGATCACTTCCAGATAAGTGGTTGGCTCGGCAAGGAGGTGAAGAAAGATGGAGAGATGGAGAGGGTAGACAGGGAAGGGAAGATGAGTGAAGGAAGGAAAGAAAGAAAGAAAGTCAGAGAGGGCAGAGATGAGCTGCTTTTGCCGGAGTCTGTCTTGGTGAAGGAGTTATATAGAGCAGAGCTGACTCCCTCCTTCGCTTCCTGGGTGGAGCTGGGGCTGAGGAGAGGAGAAAAAACTGCTTTAAAAACCTCCAAGCCCTCAGTCAGCAAGTCCCAACAGGAGTGGTGAAATTACAACCTTTCCTGCCCGGGAAGAAAGGAGGGCCAGCTGGCTCTGGGCAGAGAAGCAGCAAGAGCAGCAAGAGCAGCAGCAAGGAGAGCAAGCGCAGCAGCTGGAGAAGCCACACAGAGCCAAGCTGTCTTGAGGGAGCTCCTGGTTCTTGACACTGGATTTGGCCCAAGTCTCCAAAGCGTGCCCTGCCACATTCCAGAGCGGTCTGGCTCTGAGGCTCGGGCAAATCTGGAGTTGCTCAGCCTGGTAAGAAAGGATCCTTTCTTGAGCCAGACCCAAGAGACAAGGTGTACGGATCTGCTCCAGGAGATGGGCATTGAGGCGGCTGCCGTGCTCTGGTGCCAAGGGTGAACCAGGGCACGCATTTGGCACCCAGGTGCATGGACTGCCTCGGTGTGCGAAACCTAAGGCGAGTTTGCCGTCACCTTGGACAAAGTTGGCAGCCCGGAAGGTTGATCTGGTCCAAGTCAAAGTAAACTCCTGTAGGAAAGAAAAAAAGAAAAAATAGAATCTATTTTGAAGGACTCAATGGTCAACGGCAAGTGGCACTTTGGTAGGAAACAGCCACATGACGGAGGCGTAAGGAAGAACTGAGACCACGTCAAGTGACTCCGGCTAAGGAAGGGCTTTTAATTTTTTCCCCCTTTTGCTTTTTTGGGGGCTGAGCTCAAAAGTGAGAGGAAGAATGAAGCAGTCGGTGTGGAGAAGCTGCAGCGGGCAGAATGGTGCGCCGTGTGCCAACGGGGCCCTTGGCACGCGTCGGCAGGCCGTGGGCTGGCTTCTCCTGTCACTCTTGGCCTTGGAGCACCTCTACTCCGCCTTGGCGCTCTCCACTTGCAAGACCCTGGACATGGATATGATGAAGCGCAAGCGGATCGAAGCCATCCGAGGCCAGATCCTCAGCAAGCTCAAGCTGTCCAGCCCGCCAGAGGTCGAAGACCCTGACTCCCGGGTTTTGTCGGAAGACATCATGGCCCTCTACAACAGCACCTTGGAAGTGATCCGGGAAATGGTGTCTGAAGACCCCAAGGAGACGCCTCAGGAGGAATACTACGCCAAGGAGGTGCACAGGTTCACCATGCTGTCGCCAAATCACGGTGAGGCTTGAGATGCGGCTGGGTGGAGAGGGAGCAAGTCCAAGGGTTATGACAGGCCTTGGAAGCAGGACTTGGAGGTGCATCTTCATAGGAAGAGTGTATCCAAAGGAGTGCAACTAAAATGGTGAAGGGTCTGGAAACAATGCCCTTTGAGGAACAATTTAGGGAGCTGGGGATGTTTAGCCTGGAGAAGAGAAGGCTAAGAAGGAATATGATAGCCCTGTTAAGTATTTAAAGGGATGTCATATTGAGGATGGAGCAAACTTGTTTTCTGCTGCTCCAGAGAATAGGACCTAGAACAATGGATGCAAGCTCCAGGAAAAGAGATTCTACCTAAACATTAGGAGGAAGTTTCTAAGAGCTGTGAAGTTGAAGGCTTTCATGGCCTTGTGGGTTTTTTGGGCTATGTGGCCATATTCTAGAAGAGTTTATTCCTGACGTTTCACCAGCATCTGTGGCTGGCATCGTCAGAGGATGCATTATCTGAAGATGCCAGCCACAGATGCTGGTGAAACGTCAGGAATAAACTCTTCTAGAACATGGCCACATCGCCCGAAAAACCCACAAAAAACTATTTCTAAGAGTTGTTCAATAGTGCAACATGCTCCCTGAGAGTGTGGTGGAGTCTCCTTCTTTGGAGGTTTTTAAACAGAGAATAGATGGCCATCTGTTGAGGGTGCTTTGGTTGTGAGTTCCTGCATGGAAGAATAGGGTTGGACTGGATGGCCCTTATGGTCTCTTCCAACTCTACTAGTCTATCATTCTATGAAGACACAGGCTGCATCTACCCTGAAGAATGAATGCAGCTTGACACACTGCTTTAAATCCAAAACACTTCTGGTCCGAAGCATATCAGAGAAGGGAGACTCAACCCCGTACTTGGGTGTGGTGTTTGTTTAACTCTTTGTAAACTAATTCAGTGGTATAGTGTGGTATAGTGGTTTGAGCACTGGACCATGACTCTGGAGGCCAGGGTTCGATTTCTGCTCAGCCGTGGAAACCCACTTTGGGTGAGTCACACACTCTCAGCCCCAGAAAACACCACAATCCGTTTCCCTTAACGTCACCACAAGTCTGAATGACTTGAAGGCACACAATGACAAAACCAATTCAGGACTTCCCATCAATGCCTGGAGGGAAAAGAATTTCTAGAAGGGATTGTCACTTTTTTTTATCTCTCCTTGCTGCCTTGCCTTTAACAGCATCTTAGTAAGCCAAGATTGAACAGATAAAGGGTTTCTTTTGACAAGGAAACGAAGCGACAGGGAAAAGCTTAACTTGTCAAATTTCTGTCTGCCAAAAGCACAGGCTCCGGGCCAGATGCAAAACTGCAAAGTATAGTTTTATCAAGGCTGTGATGCCCTGTTACAAGACTCACGGAAATGGAGGCAAAGAGATGTCAGATACTTAAAAATGGAGATTTCACCAATTTATGTGTATGTGCTATAATATATAATATCATATAATGGAAACACAACTCACTTTTTCAGATGCTTGTGCAAAAATGGGCTAGGTATCTGCAAAAGCTAAAGAGCCAATATGGCGCAGTGGTTTGAGCGTTGGATTCGGTAAGGCTATGACTCTGGAGAGCAGGGTTCAAATCCCAGCTCAGCCATGGAAACCCATTGGGTGATCCTGGGCAAAGTCACAATCTCTCAGCCTCAGAGGACAGCAATGACAAAACCCCTATGAAAACCCCATGATAGGGTTGCCTTAGGGTCACCATAGGTCAGAAATGAGGTGAAGACACACAACAACAAATAAAGTGAAGCTTTGGTATCCACTGGGGTTTGGTTCCAGGATCCCCTATGGATAACATAATCTGTGGATGCTCAAGTCCGCTTATATACAATCGGGTATTATTATTGTTGTTGTTGTTGTTGTTGTTGTGATCCTGTGCCATACGCAGGCTTCTTTTTCGTGGCTTTCAGCATATGCTGAAGCCGTGGTACAATGTTATGAATGGCACGTGCCTCACCACGCCCCATTATTTTCTTTCTTTCTTTTTTTTTTTATAATTTTATTGAAACTTAAAACAGACAATCAAACATACAAACACCAAACATACACAATAACACACTTACATACTCGATGCATTAACATACTTACAATGGAGATTCAAAAAGAGAAAATAGTAATAATGATATAATATTTTCAATGGGGCGTGAGCATACACGATTTTCCTCTTACATGAGGGGGGGGGGGTCCGGAATAGATCCCCTGCATAAGGGAAGGGAGGTCTGTATTGTTGTTGTTGTTGTTGTTGTTGTTATTATTATTATTGGCCCTTACTCTCCACTGAGGTTGGGTTCCATGACCCCCTGTGGATGCCAAAGTCCATGGATGCTCATGTCTCATGATATACAATGGCATAGTGAAATGGTGCCCTTTAGATAAAATGGCAAAATCAAGGTTTGCTTATTGGAATTTATATATTTTGGGGGATATTTTTCAAGCTGTGGATGCTTGAATCTGTGGATTAAAAAATATCAGTGGATACAGAGGGCCAACTGGAATAACTCTATAAAAGACGGTACACAAACCTGTCATTCTGCTGCAAGCGAGCAAAAGAACTGAAATGAAGGCACACAGCGTAAGGGCAGAGGAGCAATGGTTTCTGTGACTGAAACATGCTTTTAGCACCAATTGCAACATGTAGTTCTGGCTGGGAAAAGTCACACAGCTCAGGTCAAACAAGATCAGATGCTTTCCCTGCCTGTGGCACCTAATTCAGGCTTTGGTTAAAGAATGACAGGTAACAGCGCAAGGGTGGGAAAGACCTGGAATGAAACTCTTTGTCCGCACGGACCTATGATGTGACCAACGGTGGAAGGCAGTGTGCATTGCCCTATTTTCTAGCGACATTCCTCTGTTCGGGTTTGGCAATCCCACTCTAATCCCCGAAACTTGGTGGTGGAGTTTGTGGGGGATGGAAGAAACAAGCTGAAGACAATAAATTCTCTTGTCGTTCTGCTTTTTTTAAGCTGCTTTTCAGATATCCCAGTTCCTACCTTCTTTCCCCATTTTCTCCATCTATCCTCAGCTTGCTTCAATTGCTGCAAAATGCAAAAGTTGCTGCCTTGACCCCCCTCTGATGTTGCTTGGCCACATGGGCCCCCGTTTTCATCTGGGAAATGTTGGCGGGTATGTCACAGTTATAAGGCAAGGAGTCTCTGCACATGCGCAGAGGCTATAATTATGTCACATAACCAGATCTAAACCTTAGTGTCTGGAATTTTTCTAAAAACATAATGGAGCCCCAGATCAAATTTCTGAGCTTTTGGGAACAGGTTTATGGGCTCGCCTTTGTTGTTGTTGTTGTGTGCCTTCAAGTCTTTTCCGACCTGTAGCTCTGGGTATGTACACACAAATCCCATGTTTGTTGTTGTTGTTGTTGTGTACCTTCAAGTCGTTTCTGACTTATAGCTTCAGGTATGTACGCAAAAATACCATTTTTGTTGTGCACCTTCAAGTTGCTTTCGACTGATAACTCTTGGCGTGTATGCACAAATCCCATTGTTGTTGATGTTGTGTACCTTCTTATGAAGACCCTAAGGCCAACCTATCATGGGGGTTTCTTGGCAAGATGTGTTCAGAGGAGGTTTGCCATTGCCTCTGCCTGAGGCTGAGAGAGTGTGACTTGCCCAAAGTCACCCAGTGAGTTTCATGGCCGAACTGGGAATCGAACCCTGGTCTCCAAAGTCATAGTCCAACACTCAGACCATGCTGGTTTCTTGGGATCTCATAAAGAAAGGCGAACTGGTGCTGTTTTTAAATGGGGCTTTAATGGAGACTAGTCCTAGCTGATGTTGGGTCACAGCAAAGCCAGAGAAAGAGAAATGCTTCCCCCCCATCCCTCCACCTCAATCCTTTCGGCCTTCCACTTCCTTTTTCTTTGCACTGTTTTGGTTGTGTGCATGCACTCCATCCCCACACCGCAAAGGCAGGCACCCATCCGAATGCTGTTCCTCCTAGGGTTGGATGGTTTTTGCAATATCAGCTTTCCCCAAGGGAGGAGGAGAAACAGATTTTGGAGGGGCGGGTGGAGGCAGGAGCATGGTTGATCCAACCTTACTACTTCCTGTCAAACTGCTGGGCTCAGCAACCCTGAAGTTCCTGGGTAGTGTTGTCACTTCTCCCTGAAGGCTGGGTTGTCATGCATGCTGAGCTAAAAGTGTGTGTTTTTTTCCCTTTTGAAAAATCCAAGCTGCGTCTTTGCTCCCATTCGCATCACCTCCAATATTTCACAGATGAAAACTGAGATGCATAGAATCATAGAGTTGGAAGAGACCACAGGGGCCAACCAGTCCAACCTCATTCTGCCATGCAGGAAATCTCAATCAAAGCACTCCCAATAGATTACCATCCAGCCTCTGTTTAAAGACCTCCAAGGAAGGAGACTCCACCGACCTCTGAGGGATTGTTTTTCACTGTCAAACAGCTCTTACTGTTGGGAAGTTCCTCCCAATGTTTGAGATGGAATCTCTTTTCCTATAGCTTGCATTCATTGTTCCGGATCCTAGACTCTGGAGCAGCAGAAAACAAGCTTGCTCCATCCTCAATATGTGATGCCAGTCCCTCTCTTTCTCTGTGGCATCTCTCTTGCTGCAGCCATCTCGCCATGGCTCTCCAGCGTGACCTTTTAAAGACAGTTTTAAAGTGTATGGTTTCTAAAGTGATTTTATCCTTTTAAAATCGCATTATTCTATTTTTAAATGAATGACCTTTTAAATATTGTAATACTTTAGTATCATTTTAAGTGCCAGTTTTGTACGTTTTTAATTGCACTGTGTTTTTTAGACGGTCAGCTGCTTTAGATGTGCAGAAAGGAAGAAATGCAATGGTGCAACCTATACCATACCACAAGTAGAATTTTGTTAAGGGGTCTTTGGGAGCAAAGCAGGATGATGTTGATTATTATTATTATTATTTAATTATTTAATAATATAATAATGAACTGAGGGTTGTCTTGCCCAAAACAGATAAGCAGGTGTTGCATAGCTCCACAGCCTTTCCCCATAGTAAGAAAGGGCCTCTGAACAAACTTCTACTTGTGGTATGGTACAGGTTGCACCATTGTATTTGTTCCCTTTTTTATACACACATAACACACACACACACTGCTTCAAGCAGCTACTTGACATACCAATGATCTTAAGCAAGCGAAGTTTTCCAGGCCTATAGAGGCTGAAATGAGTCTCATGGCAGCTTCACTGGTGCACCTCAATCCGCAAAACAGGGATACCTTTATCGGCCAAGGAAAATGCACAAAATACATGTTGCAACATTATTATTATTATTATTATTATTATTATTATTATTATTATTATACCAGTCTGCAACAGGATTGCACACACTGCAATATTTAATCTCTGCCTTTGTGACCAAAGGCTGGTGTGTCCAATTTCTTAACAAATTCATAGTTGCTGACTCTCAGCCATCATGGATCCCCATCATGGATCTCCATAGTACAACAGACTTATTCTAGTTACATGTTGGGCATTGCTGTTCCTTATTGTGGTTGCATATGGCACCCAGACATTGCCATGTGTTATCGCTATTCTGCATGAGGTTGCTTAGCATTGGCGCAGCACATCACCAGATATAGTGACACATGTGGATATGCGTATGGATATGGATACACAACATTGAGAGGATGTTAGATTGCAGCCTCTCTCTCTCTGTGTGTAAAAGGTTTACACTTGGCAGATAACAGAGAAGAACGTTTTTCGTATTCAAACTAAAAGGTAAAGCCTCAGTTGACAGTCTCCATGCAATCTCTGGTTTTGGAAGCTCCATGTAGGGCTTTATTGCTATTCCCATTTTACAGCTGAGGGAAACATAGTCTGACACTTATGACAGGCCAAAAGTAGCCAGAATCAGCTCACCCACTTCTTATCTTAGAGGATGTAGCACTGGAAAATCCCCAAATAGTTTGGGAATTTCCTTGGGTTGATAAGCAGGAGCTGTTGAGCGGAGACACCACTATCTCTGTCTCTGTGGCTGTGCTACGCATATCCTTAACTTGCAAGAGGTTGCAATCTCCCCCCACAAGTCATGTGGAAACCAAAAGAGTGACCGCACCAAAAGAAGGGAAACTGGAGGTTGGAGACAAGACTCTTGACTTCTCTTCTTAATACTGATAGGGAAGCAATTCTTAGTAGGAGTGTGGGCGGCTGTCATGGTGAGAGAGCATTTCCTCCCCCTTAGTGAAGTTTCTGCACCTTGACCAGCTGTATGGCAGTCAGTGAGAGATGCATTCTTATTGCAACATGCAGATGTCACAATGGTAAAAGCTTCACCTGATGGATTTCCCTTCAGTAAAAGCTGTTTAGGTACAGCAGCCCTGGCAGAAAAAAAGTTGACAACCTCAGAGACAAAAAAAATAAAAAAAAAGCCTAGGCATCATACCAGTTTCTTGGAATGGAGTAGGGTTTTGTGATGTGACCATATAATCATAGAATCATAGAATAATAGAATTGGAAGAGACCCCAAGGGCCCTGATCCAGTCCAACCCTATTCTGCCATGCAGGATCTCTCAATCAAAGCATCCCCATTGACAGATGGCCATCTAACCTCTGTTGAAAGACCTCCAAGGAAGGAGACTCCACTACACTTTGAGGGAATGTGTTCCACTGTCAAACAGCTCTTATTGTCAGGAAGTTCCTCCTAATGTTGAGGTGGAATCTCTTTTCCTGCAGCTTGCATCCATTGCTCCATTGAGTCCTGTTCTCTGGAGCAGCAGAAAACAAGCTTGCTCCCTCCTCAATATGACATCCCTTCAAACACTTAAACAGGGCTTTCATATCACCTCTTAACCTTCTCTTCTCCAGGCTAAACATCCCCAGCTCCTTAAGGCGTTCCTCAGGGAAAGGCAATGGCAAACGTCCTTTGAACAAATCTTGCCAAGAAAACCCCAAGATAGGTTGGCCTTAGGATTAGCTTAAGTCAGAAACTCTGTGGAGTTTATCACACAAAGGCGATCGGAAGTTTATCCTGTGAATATCCTGGAAAAATCGCATAATTACGCGAAACAATTTCACACGACGTCGCACAAAACCCGCCATTAAAGTGGTCGCAAAGAAGCATTAACACGCATCTTTTTACTTTGGGGATTTTGGCGACAATGCATTTCCGATATCACTTTATTTGCACAATTGCGTGTGGTAATCATTTGCGCAATTACTCGCCATTTTTGCTTTATTTGCGGGATGCTTTAAATGCACTTTAATCTCCCTTTAATGCCGAACGTAGACCCAGTGTGATAAACTCCATACGTTGGAAGGCATACCTAAGGAAAAGTTTTCCGAAAGACCTTTGGAAAGATCATATGTGCAGCTAAACCATTTCTCTCTCTCTCTCCTTCCTCTGGCTTCCTTAGTGGCAGATGCCCTGAACTCGGCATTTGTTTAACATGAAAGGAGAAGATGAACCAGACCCTGAAAGCCCTGGTCTTAACTGCCGAGAGGGGGACTTGCGGCAGAGCCGGTTTGCCTGTCTATGTGGGATGAGATGGGATGAGGAATCAAAGGCCTTTTGATCTTCCAAGGAAGAGAAGCTTAAAAATAGACTCTTCCTGTGGCAGAAATAGATCCCGGAATTGCGTTGTAGGACTGAAAAGATGGTGCTTATTTCTGGGGTGTGTCTGTGGCCAGTGACCTGCCTCAGCTAACATTCGGAGACCAAAATGTGGCACATCAGCTATGTTGCTGGCACTGAAACAGAGAGACCTACTGGATTCTAATTCTTGTTCAGCTATAAAACTGTCATAGATAGATAGATAGATAGATAGATAGATAGATAGATAGTGTTGAACATTCCTTGCAGGTTTGCTACAGGGGTATTAGGGGAGAAGTGAAATCAAACTGCTTGCATGTCAGCCTGGTTTGCTACGGCAATGAAAATATGTTTGCAAAAGGACAGGGCTAGTGGTCAAACTCACCTCCAAACCATGACTTCTCCTGATGCTAACTACAGAACGGGCCTTTTGTAGCTTTTTAGAAATGGCAGTAAAACAAACACTATTACAAAAGGACCACTATTTGAACACTGCAGCAGCCACCTCCTTTCCTTCTGCTTAGGAACTCTGAAACAGCCATCCGTTTGCAGCTCCATAGAGTTAGGACTCCATTGCATTGACCACAACAGAGGTGGAGATACTTACTTTTCTAGACCATAATCCCTATCATAACTGGCAGTATGCCGACTCAGGGATTCATGAAGTCCTATCCACCAGAATTAACTTTCCCTGCCTTGCAGAAGACTGGATATTGCAGCATGATCTCAATGTTGTCGGCTCTTAGTTCTCAGTCACAAGGTCTGCAAAATGGGAATAGGCATGAGATGGCATACATCAAGTTCTCCATCCTTGAACTGGCTGGGCTGTGAGGATGGGCAAGCAGAAGCAATACAAAAATAATTACGTATAAACATGAAACATATCTGCAATCAGGTTTATAACTTTTTTTTACTTCTGTTCTTGACTTTGGCTTCAGCGTTCAATGTTCAGCTTCTTCTCTTTCCCCTTCTTGTACGCATCAACCTGGGAAGGATCCAAGGCCTTCTGGCAGCCAAAAGCAAAAACTCCTGCTTTTAGGAATACAAATCACTATTAATTGATATTAACACACAGTTCCAAGATTTTTACTGGAGGCATGTCTGCCTGAGACACAGACATGGATGGAAAGAGGAAAACGTAGCCGGGGTAGGAGAGGTGCCATCTTTCTTTCTTTCTTTGGATGCTGCTCCTGTGTTTCTAAAACAGCAGTTTGCTTTGCAAATGTTGGGAAGTACCTGTGCTTAACTCTATGCTGCGCGAAGCTTTCTTTCTGTATGTGAGGAAGGTTTTTTAAGGATGGAAAAGCAAGCCAGGGATGTTTTGTTTGGGTACCACTGGTCAGTTGGCAAGCAAGCACCAGCTGATCCAAGTGGCTAAAGGGACTAGAGGCATGATGAAGTCAGGGGTCATCTCATGTCAGTGTGTGTGTATATGTGCCTTCGAGTCACCTGTCAATTTATGGCACCCGTGAATTTCATAAGCTTTTCTTAGGCAAGGAACCATGGTTTGAGTGCTAGAGCATGACTCTGGAGACCAGGGTTCAAATTCTTGCTTGGCCGTGGAAACGGTGATCTTGGCCACATTACACTCTCTCAGCCTCAGAGGAAGTCACTGCCCAACCCGCCCTGGATAAATCAGGCAAAGAAAACCCTGTCATACCTGAAGGCACATAACAAATGACGCATCAGCTATCCTGAGAAGCCCTGTTGTAAATCTCATTTACAGCCTGAGGCTTTGTTTTCCCTTTGCTTTGTAAATTTATGCTCCATGGTTTTGCACCTGTACTCTTGCAAAAGGACCTGGCAGAGGATGGGAAGGTTTGCCAGGTATTCCTGCAAAGCTTATCTTTCCAAGACATCCTCTGAGAAGAAAGAAATCACCTGAACAGGATTGAAACAGAACTGGCATCAATTAAAAACGGGCTCCTCAAATGCCTCTTTGCTTCTTCTTATCTCTGCCTCCAGACAGCTACGGGGAGCAGTACAAGAAGAACAGCAACCATGTCTTCTTTGGCTTTAACATATCGCAGATCCGGACAACTCTCCATGACCCCAACCTGTTGTACCGTGCCGAGCTGAGGATGAGGGTTTCTGGGAAGGGTCAGGAGCAGCGGCTGGAGCTTTACCAGGTACATCTGTCAGGAGAGCAAGTGCCAGGGAAGGGTGGTGAAGGTGACATGCGGGTAAGGTTGCCAGGCGGGTAGGGATTGTCCCAGGCCCTGCGGTTTCTGGGCCAAAACCTGAGACCTAAGGACTACCCTGGTGTTGTCCTTAGCTTATTCCAGTTGCTGAAGACTGAAGTCAAGCCTGACCTATAGAAATCATGCAAAGTGACACCACTTTAGCTTCCATAGCTCAGTGCTTTGGGATCCTGGGATCTGTATTTTGTTGTAGCACTAGGGATCTCTGACAGAGAAGGCGAATTATCTCCCAAAACTACAAATCCCAGAATTCCATAGCATTCAGCCCTGGCAGTTAAAGTGGTGTCAAATGGTATTATCTCTGCAGGGCAGATTAGACCTGAGTTGAAAGTACAAAAGTAGTTTGCATTCAACTCAATGGAGGAAGAGAAGAGGTGGAGGCAGAATCTTCCCCTTCCCATTAGACTCAGGCAAAAGCAAACTGCTGCACCATCTCCTATTTTGTGTGTTCTACCTTTTGTAGACTTGATCACACACTGATGTTGCTTTGTCATACTTGTCCCAGCTTTCAGGTGTGAAACCTTGGAAGGTATGTGCTTATCGTTTTCATTGTTCTCCATCTCTCTTCAGCAACAGCACCATTATACAAACAGTTCCAGCTGGTACTACCTGGATGGGCGACAGGTTAAGTTGAAGACCGACAAGGAGTGGCTTTCATTCGACGTCACCACGGTCCTCCGAGTGTGGCTTGCAGGAGCAGGTGAGCGAGGGGGAGTTTGCAGGGAGGGTGGGAACCATTTGGTTGCAAACTCTGCTTGGAAAGAGAGCTCATTCCATTCCATTTCATTCAATCAAATGTAACCTTTCAAAAACATTTTGGAAAATCTCAACTGTTCCCAATTCTGCCCTGTGGTGAACTGAATCCAGAATGGATTAGCTTGGGGAAGAGATGTATGTGAAGTGATAGAAGAATCATCTGTAAATATCTGAAGCAGTGAATCCCAAACTTTGGTTCTTCAGGTGTTTTGGACTTCAACTTTCAGAAACCCCAGCCAGCTTGGCCAACAGTCAGGAATTCTGAGAGCTGAAGTCTAAAACATCTGGAGGACCAAAGTTTGGGAATCACCGCAAGAGATGTTCTGGAGAAGATGGAGCGAACTTGTTTTCTGCTGCTCCAGAGATGAGAATGCCAACCAGTGGATTCCAATTACAGAAAGAGATGTCCCACTTAAAGATTAGGAAGAACCTCTTGAATGCAAGAGCTGTTTGACAATAGAGGAGACTATCTCGGAGGGTAGTGGACCATTCTTTGGATGTCAATAGAGATTGGATGGATATCTTTCAGCAGTGCTTTAGTTGTGTATTCCGACCTGACAGGGCTTTGGACTGGATGACCCTTGTGGCACCTTCCAGCTCTAACATTCTATGATTCTATGAAACCCAGAGTTTGAGAGATTTCTTTGTTTGGACTCCAACTTCCAAAAACGGTAAAGACTTCCAACCTCTGATGAGATCTACATGAATTTGGGAAACGGGGAGAGGTCACTGAAGAGACTAGATGGGCAAGAGCACCCTGAAAGGAAAGGCTCACAGGATGTTCAATAGAACACCATCTGAGATCAACAGAGAGATATGCAGAAAACCCGACTTGTGACATCTGGGCTAAAGTCCAACTTTCCGAGTTCAGTGGCACCAGACCGGATGTTTCCAGGATGTCCACAAAGAACCTTGGCCGCAACTTTCTCTCTTCTAACCATTGCTAACCATTCTTTGGGCAACCCTGACTTTTATGATTAATTAAGAAGATTATTTAAGAAGAAAAACAGTCCCATCCTCTCCCTCCATCCTCAGTTTGCTGCCTTAGTATGCAGGCCACGGGACAAGATGGGAATGCAGCGGTGGAATAGGCTGCATGGCTTCATGCTCACAGGGGTGTGTGAGGTTGGGGTCACATTTTTTTTAATGGCTTGCCTCCCTTAAACAAATAACAACAAAACACTCCCTTTCAGATACAGATATCAAGCAGAGCAGATACCGCACTGGGCTAGAATGCTCTCCCACTCCAGCATATACTTTTTCCCTTTTGCAAGAGTTATGTCTGTCTTACTCTGCAGCTAAATTTAACTCCTCCAAGAAAGTGCCGGTCTTTTGACGGCAACAAACCTTCCTGTCCTTTCCATGCCATAGTATTTCTGATTTCTAAGTGTGGTTGTCATGAAAGCTGGGCAGTGTTTAAAAAGCTGAAAGGGAGAAAATCAATCCATTTGAAATGTGGTGCTGGAGGGGAGTTCTGCGGATACGGCAGTGTGCCAAAAAGACAAACCAATGGGTCTAATCAAGCCCAAGCCTGAGCCAGTAGCTAAAATGACTAAAACTGAGGCTGTTGTACTTTGGGCATATCATGTGACAATGTGACTCATTGGAAAAGACAACAATGCTTGGTGGAAGTGGAAGGCAGTAGCCTGGAAAACAGGCCTTCTGCACTATGGGTAGGTTGTTTCACTCAAAGAAGTCGCAGCCCTGTGTTTGCAAGACCTGAGTAGAGCTGTTAATAATAGGGTCTGCTGGAGGTCTCTCATTCATATGGATATTGTAAGTTGAAGTCAACTTGATGGCAAATAAGAACAATTGTAACTCCGCAAGGACCTAGGCCTCACAGTGAGAGCCTAGTGGAGGTGGTCATTCCAAAAAGGCACCTCACAGGAAACATCATGCTCTACTGTGCCCCTTCGTCCTGTCCTGTTGTGTGCCCTCAAGTCATTTCCAAGTTATGTAGATCATAAGGCGAACCTATCATTGGGTTTTCTTTGCAAGAGGGATGCACTCAGCTCTTCTCACTCCACAGCAGGAGGAGGGCCCAACCGGGTGTCGCCCCTTTTCTGGGGTGTCACCCAGTGCACTCTGCATCCTCCGCACTCCCTTAGTGACGTCACTGCCTGGGCCAAAGTCGGATAGGGCATGATAAATCATAACCAGCACTTTGAAATGAACTGGTAGCCAATGTTGCAACAGGGAAGGTAGTTATATATTCCCTGGAACCACCGCTCCATTTGTTTTGGCGCTGGCTCGGAGCACCACAGAGTCATCCAAGGAGTCACCCAGGCGCTTGTTCCTTCAGGGCCCAGAAATGTAGGGCAACCTCTCCCTAGGTTGCCTCTGTGCCCGAGGTGGGAGAAAAAGAGGCGGTGAGGGAAGGCAGCGGAAAAAACAATGGCGCAATTTGCTGAGTCGGCGGGCCGCACCCCGGGCATGCTGCCACGGGGTTCCGGAAGGAGCCAGATGAAAAGCCTGGCATGCACCAAGTCGTGCGCGGCATGCGCCACTCCTTGGCTCCTTTCTTTTCCGTGTTTGCCAGAGAAAGGGAAGGAGAGAAAAATGTAGGGATTAAAAGGAGAAAGTCAGGGATGGTGCCTTTCTTTACCTTGGAGGAACTCGAAGTAATTTGCAGTTTTCAGGGAATTGCTGTACACAAATTATCGCCAGTCACAATTTCTTCAAGAACCCCTATTACCACTCACAGAACCCTGGGTTTTAAGGGAACCCTGTTTCAGAAAACCTGGTGTAACAAAGTAGAATAACTTCCAAAATCCACAATTGAGTGATACCTTTATTGCAAGCTTAAAATATAAACTGCAAGCCTTTGAAGCTCTGCTGGTTCTTCATCAGGCAAAGATGTTAAAAGTCATACAGGAGGGTCATATTAGCCACAAGCCTGAATTTTATTAAGATGTTGTTGGTGTTCTCAATTAAGATGGCATAGAGGGATATTCATGCTTCTGCTTCTGGGAGACAAGGTATCTTAAAGTCCAGGAAATAAAATTAAAATTAAATGTTATTGTGCTTTGCTATATGGCCAATGCAGCTACACCTGGATGTGTTTCCTGGTAGTGTTGTTGTCGTGTGCCTTCAAGTCATTTCCAACTATGGGAACTCTAAGGCAAATCTATCATGGAGTTTTCTTGGCATGGTTTGTTCAGAAGGGGTTTGCCATTGCTATCCTCTGAGGATGAGAGAGTGTGACTTGTCCAAAGTCACCCAGCAGTTTTGCATGATGGAATGGGGTTTGAGTCTTAAAGAGACCAGGGTTCAAATCCTCATAGTCCAACATTCAAACTGCTACACCACACTGGTGTAGCAAGTAGTTAATTTCTAAACCAAGACTTATGCCAGGTCCCAAGTCTGACAGCTGCCACCTTCCTCAATGTGACTCGAAACACTTTTGCCCTGATGGGTAGACTAGGCGATCGTGAGAGTCTAGAGGAAGAGCAAAATGGAGAGGGAAAGGGTTTGAGACACGGAGGCTGAGTGATTTTGGAGTGAAGAGGGATTGCCTCTAAAAAGGAAGCTCACATCACATCACGTCCCTTGCCATTCAGCTTCCTACCCGCTTTACAGCTGGCATGATAGCTGTGGATGCCAACCAACCCAACACACTAGCAGAGCTGTTAAATCTTACCGTGCTTTCAGCTACTCTCCATCTTGTACATTTTGTACCGTTTTCCATGACTGTTTTATCACCTTGTTAAGTGAAAAGGGAAACTTTTAAAAAGATGATCAAAGGTCTGGAAAGCAAGCCTTGGGAGGAAGGAACGATTGAGGCAGCTGGGTATGTTTACCTTGGAGAAGAGAAGACCGAGAAAGCCATCTTCAAATATCTGAAGGGATCTCATGCAGGAGATGGAAAGAGCTTGTTTTCTGCTGCTCCGGAGACTAGAACACAAACCGGTGGACTGAAATCACAAGGAAAGAGATTCCACCTAAACATTAGGAAGAACTTTGCTGTTAGGAACTGTTCAAGAGAGGAACGGATGTCTGCAGAAAGTGGTGGACTCTTTCTTTGGAGGTCTTCAAAAAGAAGTTGGGTGGACATGTTTTGAGAGGGCTATTTTCTGTCTTCCTACAGGGCAGGGGTTTGGACTGGATAGCCTTTGCAGCCACATCCAACTCTAACGTTCAGGAGAACAGGTGGATTTTCTTGGTCCACATCATGGACTCGAAGAGAAAGTATCCAGTTAGTGCTGTCCACAGCTGACTTCTGCTTTGAATGTGGCAGATCCTTTCCACCCAAAATGCCCTGCTTCTCCTTTCTGAAGAAGAAAGTGACGCTTATGTTTTAAATGCACTCATTTCTGTCTTTGCCTTCTGATGCACAGGTTGCTTTCATTGATGTGTGGCTCTATAGTTCTCTCTCTCTCTTGCCCCTGTTGCAGGCTGAAAGTATGACATAAAATCCAAATTTATATGTTTCAGAGACTCTGGGGAGATTCCGCCTCAGCACCCACTGCTCTTGTGATGGCATTTCTGAGGATCTGAAAATGGAAGTGGAAGGTAAAGGCTGGGGGAAAGGTTGGGAGGGATGAATCGGCTTTGAGGAGAGAAACTCCTGCTTGGATTAAGGGCTGTCAAATCTCAGGGCCTAGCCTTGAGTCTCTAGTTTTTGCAGTTGGAAAATAAAGGTGCAAATTCTCCAAGTTTTGAGGAGTTTAGCTCCGAACAAGAGGAAAAGGCTGATCTCCAGCTCACCTAGTAGTTACAATTTTGTATGACTTCATTGATTTCTGTTGCAAAGATGCTGCTGTGCTTTTTTGTGTTCAGATAATTAGCCTTCCTGTTTCCTTCTCAGTTGTTGTGGTGCCAGGGCTCACCCTCCGTTCTGCTGCACATCCACTTTCTGGCTAGAAGCAAGTAAACTGGATTAAATGTTCTTTATCCCATATCCCTAAGCAAGTGAGAAGGAATAAATCCCCTCATTTTGTCTTGATCTGGGAACAGACCCTTTAGCTAAGAATTCTCTCCTCACATCCAAATAGGAAAATACAGGATATATAGTCAGTGTTTATTTGTGTGTGTGTGAAAGTGTGTTTGAAGGAGAAGCTGTGAGCAACTCTGTTTGGCACCGAATGCCAATTCCTTTGGCCTGGAATGAGCCTGAGCTGGAAACACTAGGCCTGCTTAATGTCAATTTTGTTAGCAATATTTGAACTGAATAAGCAGAGAAGGTTGAAAGAAATAGCACCTTTGAGACTGAGAAAAGGAGATTTCTTGCATAAACTTTCATGGGTGAAAATGTATGCAAGACATTTTCTTTTCTCAGTTAGTTTCAAATTTGCTATGGGATTCCTTTATATCTTGCAATGCTAATACAAATGAACAGGACTATTATATTTTTGAATACTCCAGTTTGAGTCTCCGTTATCCGCAATTCCAAAACCCAAAATATTCCAAAACCCAAAAGCGTCTGCATGGCTGGCTTGCTTTCCGATGATTCATTGTATGCAAACTTGGTTTCATGCACAAATATTTTGTATGAAATTACCTTCAGGCTATGTGTATAAGGTGTCTATGAAACGTAAATGAATGTCATGTTTAGACTTGGGTCCCATCTGATGACGTATATGCAAATATTCCAAAATCGGAAAAATTCCAAAACCCAAAACACATCCAAGCATTTTGGATGAGGGAAATTAAATCTGTATTACAAAGGACAGAAAAGAGCTAGCTCTCCCATTGGAGTCCCTCCTGATACATGTCTTGCACCACTTCCGTTCCTTTCAGTGGCACACATTGCCACCAAGGACCAATGCAGAGGCTTTTATTAATCGGCTTTCTGGGCATCCATCTTTCCTCATGCCTGTCATCTGCCAAGACTTGGGTGTCAACAGTTGGCAAGGGGAGCCTTGGCAGATTCCGGCTTCAGGATGAGACTTGCTTCTTTCTGGGAATCAGGCATGAAGAATTTCCTCATCCCGACATACATACCTGCCATTCCTTCTGCCCTGAGTCGAGTGGGGTTGGAGGGGAATCGCACCAGTTCCGGTGACTCCCTAGAACCATGCCGTGCCATGCGGTCTAGGATGATGGGAATCTCCCCTAGGGATCAGTGCGAAGCATAAGTGCTCACAGACACACATGCACACTCACACACAGCCCAGCGCACCGGCTGCATTTCATCAGCTAAATATAGACCCCCATGAGGAGACAACAGATCTTCGTAAAGAGTTCACAGGGAGGCTAATTCAGTGGTGTGTCCAGAGACTGGCACACCCTTCTCCATAAACTTAGAACATTTGGTTTTTTTATAGTATATGCTTCCCATACACTATATTTTCTTACACTATTTTTTTTTTCTGAATTAAAATCAGCACACTTTACACTTACCTTATGCTCTAGAACTGCCTCAGTTTGGCAAGGGCAGAACCGATTAATCCTCTAGCTTCCAGCTTCTTCCAAAATGTCCTGGTTTCTCCTTCTTCCTCCCACTTTCCTTCTTTGTCTTCAGCTTGCTTGAATTGCTTCAAATGCAATCTATAGTGGAAATGTAGTTAGCTCAACAAAGGGGAAAGAAGAAGAGGGGTACCATCTTACCCTTCCCTGTAGGTTTTGGAAAAAGCAAACTGCTGCAGCCTCTCCTGGCTTCTGTGTTCTTCCTCATTAATAATATTTGCCATCTTGACCACACGCTGATGCTACTTGGCCACGTGTGTCCTGGTTTGCATGTATGAAATGCTGGAAGAGATATGACCAACCTGACAAGGTTTGCATATGGTCCCAATTGCAAGTAGAGAAGCTCAGAGCCTAAGTGACTTATGCAAAGGTGTCCATAGATGGCTGCGTTTGGCTCACAGGAGCCCCTAATTTACTTCCTCCGGCACTTAGTTTGTGAATTACTGTCCAAACTTTGAGAAAAACACAGGTTAGCATTTAAATTGCCCCTGTTTGCATGCCAGGCACTCATCATACTCTCCAGTGTTCAGGACGTAAGGATAAACACCTAGCAGATCACAGACTGTGCTGTTAAAGAACTTAACAGGATGACCAGATATTTTAACCTCAAAGGAGGACAAGGCACCGCAAAATGTAGGATGTTCAAGACAAAAGGAGGGCATTGCAAAATAAAAGCCAAAACCTCTAATAGAAAGATAAATTCATTTCATAGGGTTTATTAACAGCTATATTACATATACTGTATTTTATTATGTACTCAGCTGTATTTTTACGCTAAACTTATCTTTGTTAAAATGCCTTGTTGGCTTGCCATATACTTCCAGAACTCTGAGCTTAAAAAGACAAATGCTTAAAATTTTTGCTTTACTAGCAATAAACTCTTGACTGAATCTTTATTAAAATTATCCCTTTCATTTGTCCATTGTGCTGAAATTAAGGGGAGAAAACCCTTTCAACATTTGCATGGGATCCTCATGCAGCCCATTGCCGAACGTGTTTGCTCTCCTTTTCCCCTCTGAGAAACAAACGTGTCCTGAGCTCTGAGTGCGAGTCTCGCCTGCTGCTGCTCCTAGGAAGAAAGAACTTTAGAAGGATCCATGCTATCCCCCTATTTGCAGTGAGGACAGGCTGCCAAGTAGATGAATTTATCCAAGTGGAAGCGGTAATACCCAATGGGCTTGTTAGTCATGCTCATAATGGAGGACATTTGCAATTCTTCCTGGGTAGAAGGTTGAAATGTCGGACATGTCCTGGAAAAGGAGGACCTCTGGTCACTCTGTAGCTGATCCTCTTTCACATGGCAATGTAGGTTTTGCAAAAGATTTTGGCCAACACAGAAATGACCATGTTGTAGTGGAGGGTTGATGCCTGGTGTTCTTACAATGTAGGTTTTGCAAGAGATTTTGCCCATTGCATTGCTGCAGGATTTCAATCACTGCAGCAACCAAAAAAGTGAGTTGTGATGGCGTTAAGTCCCTTGAAATTCACAAATCGGATGCCAGTTGATATGTTTTATGAACAGCCATATGTAAACCATCTGTAATTCATGAGTACTACAGACAATGCCTCTTCCTTCCCAGGCATGAAAATAAAGAGAGGGGACCAGCAGCAGATTAGCGAGGAAAAACAGCAGCTGCCCTACTTGCTGGTGATGGCGATGCCACCTGAACGCGCTCAGCATCTGCAGAGCCGCCGGCAAAAGCGAGCTGCACCAGGCATGGAGTACTGCAGTCAGTAAGTGGTATGGGACCAGATGGGAAGCAAGAATATTGGGGGTGCATTTGGAGCCTCGGTCTCAAACGCCATTGGTAAAATAAGAAAGGGTTGTAATGTCTGCTGTACCAACTATTTATTTCCCGACCAGTTGGGCAATGTGGATAATACAGGATGGGAGTATTTTTATTTCTAAAGTCAGGTGCTGTTCTTGGGAATGGTAGGCCTGCAAGCACTGTGACAGTGATAGGGGATGCGTAGCTGTCGTTGGACTGCAAAACCCATCGTCCCTCACTGTTGACTGTGCTGTGGATGGAAGCTGTAGTCCCAGCAACATCTGAAGGGCCATAGGTTCCATTCCAATTTCCATTGAACTGTCCCAAATTGACAAGAACAGTCCCAATAATTCCTTTGCCATCCCACTTTTGGGCTCCTTTTAAAATGTCCCAGTTTCTCTCTCCTCCTCCCACTTTCCCACTTTGTTCTCAGCTTACTTCAACTGCTGCAAACTGAGTTCAGGTGCAGAGGTAGTTTGATAGAGAGAGATGAGTGGTTCAAATCTTGCCCTTCCCAGTAGGCTCAGGCAAAAGCAAACTGCTGCAACTCTTTAGCTTGTGTGTTCTTCCTCATTAACTTTTGCTATCTACACCTCACGTGGCCTGGTTTGTATCTGTGAAATGTTGGAGAATATGAAGTTTCCCATGCCTTGATTAGAACAAATTTGGATGGGAATAGGGCCTAGAAGTCCAGAAACTTGAGTGTGGTCTCATGGGGAGACAAAAGATTGGGAGGTTGGGTGCCCTTGGCAAGTTAGATGTCTTTAGGGAAGCATGGCCCAAAGACTGTCACCATATTCATGTGAAGGCTAATCCAATAAACTGGAATTGGATTGATTGCCACCAAAGTCTTTGCCGAACTGGAAGAGAGGAGGAACTGGGATTCTGGCAGTTTAGAGCAGGCAAAGAGAAGGACCATTGGAACTCAAGGATTTCTCCACTAACTCCTTTTGCATTCTTCTGCTACAGATCACCAGAGGAAAAGAACTGTTGTGTGCGTCGCCTTTATATTGACTTCCGTAAGGACCTGAAATGGAAGTGGATCCATGAACCCAAGGGCTACTATGCCAACTTCTGCATGGGGCCATGCCCCTATCTCTGGAGTTTAGACACTCAGTACAGCAAGGTGAGGACAGAAACCCTTTTGCTTCTCCAAAAATGTTCTTTACTCCTGCCCCTATCCTACCCACCACTCCTAAAGCTTGAATTTAACAAAGGTTGCAAGTATTACAAGCTATGACAAGCTCCACTCTCCACCCTGGAGGATACGAAAGCCATATTTCAAAATTAATATCACAGTGAGCAGGAACGATCTCAGCATTGGTTTCAACAGTATCATCAAGACTATTTTCTAGTTACGGTACTTTCAAATACCTCCTGAAATCCCCCTTCAACATAACCTTTTAAGGGTCCTATTCACTCTGGTTTTTACTATGTAACTCACTAGACTAAGGGCTTTATTGCATGAGGCTAAAAAGCGGATAAAAGTATCTTTGGCTGGTACTTATCATACATCGGCATGTTCATCCTGATGCTGTTTTGCTTTCCATTCATTACTGTGGCACACCTTTTAATTGATAGGCAAAACACGTCAATAGGCTCTCAATCTCACTCCTATTCCATTAATGCTTTTGTGCGATAGGTCCCTTTCACTGCAGATCCGCTTCTCACACAGACATGTGGTGTGAACGGATATGATTCTGCTCTTTCCCCCCCCTCGACCCTTTGCAACAATCCAAGCCGCCAACAGCTTCCCAAAGCCAGCTACTGCAAGCACAGCAGCCAGTTGCTGGTGACAGTTGGCGACTGCGATTGCTTGTTTCCACTCTTCCTTCAGGAAACCAGTGTTTAGTTGTGCAGAAAACAGATCACGTAACCATGGATTGCCAAAGCGCTATTGTGGGGAAAAGCATGATACGTAATGATGCCAAAACAGCATGCTTCCATTCTTAAACTAGCACAAATGTGGCAGGATAGCAGGATGGTGTGATAAAGTCCTAAATTCATTCCATCTTGGCCATATCTTTGTCCTGCCCAATAGTCCCCTCTCCAAATTTTTACCATTCAGGCAAGCAGGCAATGGAGGGTTTAGCAATTGATAGGCTTGCCCAAGGTGCCCACTTTGGAGCATCCGACTTCTAAATACGTTGTTCTACTTCTCTTTTGACAGGTCCTGTCCCTTTACAACCAACACAACCCATCTGCCTCAGCTGCACCTTGCTGCGTCCCAAATGAGCTCGAACCCTTGGGGATTGTTTATTACGTCGGCCGCCAAGCCAAGGTGGAACAGCTCTCCAACATGATTGTCAAATCGTGCCGATGTAGCTGAGGAAGCGGAGCCACGGACTTGGGAGACCCATTCCGGGCGGGCTGGGATTTTTTTAAAACCCAAATGGGAAAGAGGCCAGGACTGAAGATGAGAGAAAGACAGGCTGCTCTTTCCCCCGACCTCAAGAAAACCTCATGCCTTTTTTTAGAAAAGCAAAAACACTTCTTTTTTTAAATCATTCAGTGAGTGTTATTATTGTTATTATTATTATTATTTTATTATTTTATTTTGTAAGTTTATGTATTTTTTGGGGGGGTGACACTCTTGAACTGTTTTTTTTATTTTGCTTCAAATGCCGAGAGAATTATAATTATTATCAGAATAATAATAGTTGTTTAAAAGAAGAAAAAAGATGGGCTTCTCCTTGTTCTGCCATCAGCTCTCCTCCTGGAAAGAATTTGCTGGAAGAATAAACTGATCTGGGACCTGATTTATTTTTTTTAAACCCAGGCAAAAGCCAAAAAGATGTCCAAGAAACTCTCAGCAAAAATGACAGCAAAGTTTAGACATATTAAAAGGGGTCAAAGGCACCGAAGGGCACATGACATCATGGTTTTAGGACAAGGAGGTCCGGATCAGCATGGTTCATACCAGGTCCGAACCGTTGTCCTCTGGGTGGTACGAATGCGTCCATGTTTCTAGCAGGTGCCAGGGTCGCTGGACGATGCCAAGGTTACCTTGCGGGTGCTGCGCTCAGGCCTTTGTCCCCAAAAGAAGATGACGGATGGGAAGAGGCAACTACTCCGTGCATATTTCAAAAATGGGACTCCATCCAATCTCACAGAATTCAGTGCTTCCGTCCTCTGGCTCTTCTCTGGAAGGCAGCAGTGCAAGTCATAGCTGTTGTTGAGTCAACATGAAGACATCCCTTATCTCAGTGGTTTCCGAACTTTGGTCCTCCAGATGTTTGGGGCTTCATCTCCCTGAATTCCTGACTAACCAAGGATTTTGGGAATTGAAGTCCAAAACATCTGCAGACCAAAAATTGGAAACCACTCCTTTGCCACATGCAAGAGCATGCAGAAATAAATGCCAGGGGGCAGATCTTATGGGGTAAGTGACTCTGGCTATTAAGTATGTATCTCCATCTTCTGCCCTCTTAGTTCCACCTCTTCAACAGCCCATTTTGGCCACCCTCGACTTTCCCAATAGAGGGGAACTTAAAAGGGCTGAATACAGACTTGGTTTCTTTTGTGGGGTGGGATGGGGAGAGATATTTTTGCACTTGTTCAATGCTTGGCTAACTGCCACACCAGCAATACAAAATGGGGAGGGAGGGGATATTTTAGGGCAGGGGTGGTGGGTGGGGAAAATTTTTGATTTCACTGTCATTTTTGAGTGTAATATTAAAGAAGATTATTTCCTGCCAGAATCTACAGACTGCCAAAATTTTGTTCTGTAATGATGAGCAGAAACAGCACCTTTTCAGAGCTAGAGAGAAAATCACTAATCTCTACCACCAATCTCTACCAAAGCCAAATCCAAGAGCATCCTAGGCCTTGTATCTCCAGAGCATTTGGAGCTGTGATGGTTGTCTTTCTATGGTCCCCCCCCAACCACCGAGTCCAGCTGGCTTGCTGGCTTCATCCCAGGCCCCATGGCTCCAGGCCCAGTTGACGTTGTTACATTCCCCTTACGCCACAGAGTAAATATTTATGTGTCACGTTCTTGGCAGGAGGCCTTGATTCTTGCACGGGGACCAGGGGCTGACCTTGCGGAAGCGGACTGTTTGTTACCATGACAATGGGGAGAGGAACCCTGGACCAGGGGTAAGATGCAGCTGGATCTGGGGAGGGATGCCAGGACCAGCTGTTTATAGCAGGGCACCCTAGCCAGCCCTTACCAGGGTCATGAGAATTGCTTGCAAGTGGGTAGAGATTGGAGAGAGGGGAGAAGTTGAAATAGCTGGAGAGGCGGCTCTCCAAAATGCTCACAGCCAAGATCCAAGAACATAAGCATACCTTCCGACTGTCCCGATTTGGCAAGGGCAGTCCCCATTAATCCTCTGTCATCCCACTTTTTCAGCTGCTTTTAAAATGTCACAGTTTCTCTCTCCTCCTTCCACTTTTCCTTCTTGACTTTGACTTACTTCAGCAGCTACAAACTCAGCTCAAAATGCAAAAGTAGTTTACATTCAGTTAACTCAGTGGAGGAAGGAGAGAAAATGAAATCTTGCTTTCCCAACTTTTCCACTTTGTCATTCCACCTTTTCAGCCCTTTTTAAGACATCCCAGTTACAACACAACCGAGTTTTGGAAACCTCACCTTTGAGGAATATAATGCCCAGAATCCCCAGGGGGCATGCTAGTTGGGTGCTGTAATCCACAAAAGTTAAACTTCCAAACTCAAAAGCATTCAGCAGTCATCTGCAGCTAGACATCGCAAGAGACGATGGAGCTAACGTTTGATAACATTGCTCTACCACCTCCTTGAGGAACCCTGGTAATCCTGGGAGCTCAGTATAATGAAGTCTGCTGTTGTTGGAAGAATGGCAGGATGAGAGAATTAACCGATGAGATCAAGATGCATGCAAATAGATGAACCGAGGCTGAAGAGAGGAGAGGGACAGGCGACAGGGAGTCTGGACCAGTGCAACAGCAGCAGAGATGTCCCCAGTCTGGTCCCTTGGACACTCAGAGGCCACGGCTAAGAGGTTCTTTTTGCCTTCTTGGAGCCGGTTTTCAAGCGTCCTGTAGTCCTCTTCGGCCCCCGCACAGGATGCTCCACAGACAGAGCACACAGAGTTCACTGGCCTCTTCTAGCTGATGCCAAATGCCTGGCTATAACCAAGGCTTGGGAGACTCCCTCCCTTCCCTAAATTTGGCAGCAGTCAGCCAAATTCAGCAGGAGTGGAATAGGTCAGCTGGAACCAAAAGGACCCGATGAAGTTTAGGAGGATGGAGAGGCAGGGTGATACTCTCCTCCCTTATCCCTCTCCTGTTTTAGGCTGTATGAGATGGGCCACATTTCTTATGAGAACAAAACTTGGTTGTCACGAGGGTACCAGGAAAACTCCAAAAATGTTTCCGGAAGGAGAGAGAGAGAAAGAGAGAGAGAGAAAGAAAGCAGCAAGGACACTGTAATAAAAGTTGCAGCAGAGTGAAGATTACTGGTTTGTTTTTACAGTTTAAGCCTCATCAGAGTCCAATCGAAGCCTAGAAATAGTTTTTTGTGGGTTTTTCAGGCTATGTGGCCATGTTCTAGAAGAGTTTGTTTCTGACGTTTTGGCAACATCTGTGGCTGGCATCTTTAGACAATGCATCTTCAGAGACTGCATCTTCAGAGAATGGCATTCTCTGAAGATGCCAGCCACAGATACTGATGAAACGTCAGAAACAAACTCTTCTAGAACATGGCCACAGAGCCTGCTTTGGCTTTCGTACCCTCCCTTTATAACTTTCACCATCTTGACCACACTCTGATGTTGCTTAGCCACACACGTCCCAGTTTTGAAATGTTGGAAGTTATGTTCATCAGAGCTGCTGGGGAAGCTAGGAGTAGAATAGATGGTAATTCTGGTCCCTTGAGGAATCCTTTCCCCAACCCCTGGAGGGGAGAAACAGAGAGGTCTGGACTCCATGCTCCCATCCCTTGGAAACCTTTCCCCCTCCTTCATGTGCAATGCACCCGCCTAGCTGGAAAGGCCCGGCTCCGGCGGATCCTGCCAATATCTCTCGCTGTAAACACACGCGGGGAGTTTCCTTCCATTGCCAGGACCGGATCTCGGCTCCAGCATCTGAACTGTAAACAGAAGCTTGGCTGGGAAGAGCTTGGTGAATTCAGAAGCCTGGGGTTGCTGAGGGTTTTTTCCTTTTCTGGGGAGACTCATGGTAAACATGGAAGCAGAGATACAGATCGGGAAGTGATTCTCTTTGCAAGACTGGTCTATAACTGCATCTTGCTTGGAGGAGCATCTACAGGGAGCTTGCCTACAGGTGCTAAGTGCAAAGCCATCAAAAAGTGACCTTTTTGAACTTCCAGAATCTTGTAGCCAATATGGCCACTCACCACAAATCCCTTTTCCAGAGCTATGCTGGCTGGAGGAGTCTGGGAACGGCTGTCCAAAATAGACTAAAGTAAAAAGAACAGTTCTGTGCTCTGGCCAACAGAATCATACTAGTAAATTGAGCTGTCATTCTAAGGAAAATACTGGTAACATGAGTTGCCATCCTGCAAAGACAATACACACGTTCAAGGCTACAACTGGAAAGCTCTCTCCCTCCTGCCTCATCCCAGTTGGAGTCAGGCGACACATGGGAAGATGTGTGTTTATAGCCGCCCGACATTGCTATGGAGAGCTTCTGGTTTTCTTGCAAAATCCAGAGCAAAAAGTACATTTTAAAAATGGTTTAAGGGAGGGATAGGTCAGATTTGGTGTAGAACTGGTCTTTTGTCATGAAGACCGCACTCAAAATGGGGATTTAGCCCCGCATCGCAAAGATACAGTGGGAAACTGCTTCTTTAGCAACAGCAATATCATTTACATTTCTATACCACTTAATAGTGAACTCACTATTTTGGTGGAACAATTTGTTTGCTGAATTTGAAACCTGAGAATGCACATTGGAATAATCAGCGATATAAAAATCATATGCACATTATATGTCTGGATTTGAGAAAATGGAATACAGCTAGCCTACCTAAATAATGCAGGTAGCATGTTTGGTTCCTCCATCTTGTCTTGCTTGCCGTGGCTTTGTACCTTGGTCTATGGGTAAAAAGAGGTTGGAATAAATAGCTTGGGGAGGAAAAGAAAAAATTAAAAAGCAATCCAGCAATTCCGCTCCCTGCAAGAGCATTTCCCGGTCAGCTTGTGGGACTGGTAGGCAATGCTTTTAGAAGTGGGATACATTCCCAGTAACATCTGGCAGCTTGGAAGAAAAGCATCTGCCCAGGGGTTCACCTATTGTGAAAGCAACCCTCGCCTCGCTGGCTGTTGTGAAACAGCAATATCCCTAGGAAAATAAACAGTGCCCTACAATTATTTCTGTGCTGAAAATAGTCTCCTATGACTTTCTACTGCTGCAGCCAAGATGCTACATATCCCTCGCTCTAGTGAGTGAAGGACCGTCAGTGGGAATCATATACATCGGCCCACTCTGTTTGTACTCCAGTTTACGCATGGGAAGCATTCTTGCAAAAGGGGAGACTTCCTGGAGTTAGAATAACTCACAGCCACAACACAAGTTTGCGCTGTGAGGTTGTGCCGCAGAAAGCACTAACACCATTCATGCATAACGAACCAAGCCATGCTTTCACAGGACATGTCCTTGTTATAACAAAGGCTGGAATCCTGTTGGTGACATATGTGAATGTAACTCTGGTTTACATGGGTATGTGATGGCATTCTCCATCTGGGAAAGTGACGGGTGTTTCTTTTTCCTTTGCAGCCAAGACTGGCTGTGGGTTCGTGAAAAAGATAGGCATTTGTGGATGCATACAACATCACGAAGAAGACTGACACTTGAAAGAATAAATGTTCTGCACACCGTAGTTGTGCAACTGGTGCACTGCTGCAGAGATATGCACACTCTGAGCACAATTCAGAATTCTTAAAGGTGCTGTAGTATATTGTCAAGCATTTAAAATGTCACAGTGTTATCATATATTCTTTCTCTTTTTTTAATGAAACAAAGATACTTGCAAAATGTAGAGGTTTCAGTGTTCAACTATGACTCTGGTTTGTTTCCCAGTTCAGCCATGAAACCCAGTGGTGACCCAGTCACATTCTGGTGCCCCACCAAACTACAAACCCCACAGGACTGAGCCATGGCAGTTAAAGCTGTGTCAAACTGCATGAATTCTGCAGTGCGGCTGCAGCCCAGAACTAATATCCTCACTTTTCTCTCCAATTCGGTTGCCTCAAGAGCCTTTCCTCTTTCAGCGTTCATTTTTATCAGGGTGGCTGAGCAAAGCGAAGACAAAAAAGGAGACCCAAAGCAAAGCTGCTTCATAGTTTTTGCTTGTGGGCCACCGAAGCGATAAATGGAGGCCTGTCGGAAATAGAGGCGGGAGAAGAAGGGAAGGCCCCCCAGATGGCTGATAAATTTATATTTCCGGAAAGAATGGGGGGGAAGAAATAAGTCGTATCGTGGAGAGAGGAAATGACAATGTTAAGTTATAAATGCTCTGGTCCCCCCCTCCACCATCCTGGGAGCGGAAATGACATCCGCAAAAGTGGTTTTTGTGTGTCGACTACAAAGGGCCGGGGAGTTCCTGTCAACGTGGTTCACAAGCCTGGACCAGCTGCAAACAGGCCCCTGGCTGTGGAGCCACATGGAGCGACACGCACCGACACAAACAACTCGGCCCCTTGGAGTTGTCAATGTTTGTCTCTTCAGACGTTTCCAGCACTTGGAGCTGTGTTTGTTCAAAACATGTACAGAGTGCCTCCTACGGTGCAAAAGGGGCCAGGTGCCTAAAAATAGAGAGAATGTTCCCATTGCGGAGGAAGCCAACTTCTTCTGGGTCTTCCTTTTTTAAAAACAAAACAGGCTTATCTTGGAGCCGTTGCCTTTTCTCCCTTTTCCTGCAGCTTAAAATACACGTCGAGTCTCCCTTATCTGGAATCCCGAAATCTAAAATATCCCCAAATTGTCCACATGGGTGGCTGAGATAGTGACACTTTTGCTTCCTGATGGTTCGATGGACACAAGGTTTATTTCGTGCATTAAATTATTTCAGGTATCATGTATATCAGCTATGCTGATAAGGTGCATTGTTGTTGTGCACCTTCAAGCCTTTTCCGGCTTATGGCGAGCCTAAGGCGAACTGTCATGGGGTTTTCTTGGCAAGATTTGTTCAGAGGAGGTTGGCCATTGCCTTCCCCTGAGGCTGAGAGTATGTGACTTGCCCAAGGTGGGTTTCATGGCCAAATAGGAATCAAACCCTGGTTTTGCAAGTCGTAGCCCAATGCTTAAATCACTATGCCATACTGGCTCTTGACCCTAAGGTGAACCTATATGGTTTTTTGGGGTCAAGATTTGTTCAGAGGAGGTTGGCCATGGCCTTCCCCTGAGGCTGAGAGAGTGTGACTCACCCAACATCACCCAGTGGGTTTCATGGGCATGTGGGAAATCGAACCTTCCAGAGTCATAGTCCAACAGTCAAACCACTGTGCCACATTGGCTCACATAAAGTGTATACAAAACATAAATGGATTTCACGTTTAGACTTGGGCCCCATTTCCATGACATTTCATTATGCATATGCAAATATTCCAAAATCCAAAACACATCTGGTCCCAAACATTTTGGAGAAAGGAGTCTCCAAAACCTGTATGGGTGTGCAGATATATATATGAAAACAGTGTCTCCGACCATGTACCGAGTGCCTGCTAGAAAGAGTACCGTAGTTGGGTGAAATCTTATAAGGCTGTTCCTGTACACTTCTAAGCTAAACCTAAGAGAGTCTGAAGCCACCACCCTCCCGGTTAAAAGAGATTTTTAAAAACCTATTTGCTGCCCCCTAATGGCACAGAAATAGGAACCTAAGGCAGATGCTGCTTTCTATCTCATGGTTTAGCTGGCCCTGATTTCCTATTTTAAACCAGTAGGGTTTTAATCCTTGGATAACTGGTGGTGACACAGATGGCACAAGGCATGGACTCCATGCCAAGAGCCTAGATTCCAGCTGCCCAGAAATACAGCATACCTATCATCATTGTCGCCGCCACATTCTTCCCACCGCCTCCCACCTCTGGCTCCACAGGTTATTGCAAAGTGCATCATTCGTCCCTTCTACCCACTTACCCGCCATTCAATTCCTCCACCATTCCACCACATTGGCACAAAACCCTTTTGTTGGCCTGCTGAAGCCACCGAGGACAAGCCAAGTGGTCATCTGGGTGAAAGCTGGCTGCCAAAACCAGCTTTCAAAAATAGCTTCAGGCATTTGTTGTCTAAACTATATTTGCACGCATTCAAGGTGGTGGTGGTGCACCAGTGCAGGGACATAAACAGCTCCAGAAAAGACATGGGTCTGCCCAACTGGAAGACAGGCTACTGGGTGTAGATGGCAGCAGCGCTGGGCCTTCAGACCTTGTCAGTAAGGTGCCAGCAAACCATCAGGGCTTTGTTTTATGGCAGACTGCAAGGCTGTTAACTTGAAGACACATAACACAGCATCTCACAGATATTCGTATTTAAATCTGCTAAGAGATTTGCATGAGCTAATAGGTGTCCAGCAAAACAGTCCTCGTGCCATTGCAAAAGCCAGCTTGAAAAGGGTCCAGATAATTTTGGTCAACCAGAAATGTCTAAAATTGTCCTGCTACCAGCTTTACCTTAGCCAGGAATGGCAACATCCACGGCTGGCCTGCAGCCAGCCAAAACAGCTGGGTTGAAGGCAGGTTTCTATAATGAAAGTCTTATTAGAATAAAGGACCAGTCTTTCCCGTAAGGAGACATTAATCACCTCCCTTCCCCAAGGTGTCAGTCCCACCTTGGCAGATGCCATCACTCAGGAAGGGCAAGGGTTGAGTAAACAGATGGCAGCCTGGTTCAGACAGCTTCCAGATCCACAAGATACAACAGGTCCCATATAATAGAGGTTAGCGATGTTACATCAACCTGTCCTTTCACTAAACTGGGGTCCATGTCAAGGTGAATGGGAGTGATGTTGTCCACAAGGCACCTGGCATCAAGTGAACCTCTCACTCTTGCTCAGTTGTTCCCAAACTTTCCTCTACCAGGTATTTTTGACTTCAGTTCCCAGAAGCCCAACTCTTCTTGCCAGCAGGCATGAATTCTAGGAGCTAAGTCCAAAACATCTGGAGGACCAAAGTTTGGGAACGACTGTAGCCTCCCAGACTCCTCTTAAACCATGGGTGGAAATCAGGTATCCTTCCAGAGAGATACAGTTGGACTGCAATGCCCACCAGCCAGCAAAGCCAATGATGAGGAACACTGGGAACTGCAGTCCAACAACCTCTGGGGGCTGCATGATCTCACTTCTCATAATGGCAGGACTGGTCGAAGGAGTGGTGATACCAAGAAGAAAGAATGGAGTTGCCTTTAAATTTTCCTGGTATGTTTTTAACAGCTGCAAGAAAAAACTAAAATTGAACAGGAACAGCCTGCCTCAGTGCCACTTCTCAAGGGGAAGCTACACCCGCTGGATTGCTGCTGGCTGGCACCGAAAGGAATCAAAGTGGCAAGAAAAAGCCCAGTTGTTAAAATTATGTGATGTGTTTTATGAGTGCTATGTGCTTTCCATGGTACTTTCCGTGCCTCTCATTGCCTTTCATGTGGAGGCCTCAGGTAGTACATAACCCTGAATTCTGGGTAGCAATGTTCTCTTTCAGAAGTGTTGCTGCTGCATTTGTCCTTTGTCTGCTATGCACATGATTGACTGCCCCCTTCATTTCTAGGCAAGACCCCACAACTGCAGTCCAGAAATGCAGGATTCCCCCACCTGCACTGGTTTGCGTACTCCCGATGTGCCATGTGAAGGAAGCCAGGGTAGCGTATTAGTTTGAGTACTGGACTATGACTCTAGGGCCTGGGGTTTTATTCCCAGTTTAGCCGTGAAACTCACTGGGTGACCCTGGGAAAGTCACACAATTTCAACCTCAGGCGAAAGCAATGTCAAACCTCTGAAGAAACCTTGCCAAGAAAACCCCAAGACAGGTTTGTCTTAGGGTCACCATAAGTTGGAAACGACTTGAAGGCACAAAAACAACAGCAGCAATCAGAATCCTTCTTCTGATTGTCACAGCCTCACTCACTGCTGAGAAGGGGCTGGAAATGTCATCCTGCTGTGTCCGGATCACCAGCAGAACAGATCTCCATCACTTGCTATAGCTCCCTGGCATTTAAGGTGGGATTTGGGAGGCATCTATGATCGTGGCAATACTGGTATGATTGTGAATACATAGCATATAGGTGAATACAGAGCATGTGCGAATCCGTAACACTAGGTTACAAATCCGTAACTCCAAGCCAGGATGCCTAGCCAGGGTGTCTCGGACTCATAGGGTTGTCATCATCTGAAGTCGATTAGATGGCACTAAACAAATCCTGGCCAGAAAACCCTGCCATAGTTTTGTCTTAGGGGTGCCATAAGTCAGAAACAACTCGAAGACACACAACAACAAGAAATAAGCAATCGGAAGTGCTGAACTCTAACCCTCAAGAAAGCAGATCAGCACCCTGGATAGTTCATTTAAAGTTCAGGCCAAAAACCAAAGTGTTTTCACCACTCCCTTGACCTGAAGCCACCGCCAGCCTTTGACAGAGCGCAGGCATGCCACATTGGCTCATGCGCCTCACGCCACTTTGCCTGCCTCCAAAAAGTGCTCCAAGCAATGCAAGGAAAAAGAACGGCCTTCTCCTTCTTTGCACGGCCCTGGCAGGCGCCTGCAATGGAGTTGCAAAAGCTTGTGGCTTTCTTTTCCCCCTCCAACACTGCGTCCTGTGTTCCTGTCACTGCCATAAATCCTTCCCTGGGCCCAGAACAAGCTCGCAAACAAACACTGATGTAATTCTCCCAGGGCCAGGGTGGGGAAGGCTCTAGGAATTACTCACCCCAACACTGGACTTGCCTCCCTTCTCCACGCCTCCCCCTCTTCTCTTTTTTGCACAATATACAGCTTCTTGCTGCGGCTGCAGCTGCAAAAAAGAAAATGCTGGGATGGAAATTGCAAGCAGTCATAGTGATTCCCAAACTCTGGCCATCCAGGTGTTTTGGATTTCGGCTCCCAGAAGCCCAAGATGGCTGTCTTCTAGGAGCTGAGGCCCAAAACACATGGAGGACCAGAGTTTCGGAATCACTGGGTCGGCAGAGGCCAAAGGAAGGAGATAGCTGGCAACAAGGGAGTGATTCCCAAACTTGGAGAATACTTGTGGTGTAGTGGTGAAATTGGGACTTGGGAGGTGAGGGTTCGAGTCCCCTCTGAGCCATACGTACATTTTAACAGTTTAGCAGGGAGAGTCCTGGCTTATCCTCTGTCATCCCATTTTCTCAACTGCTTTTAAAATGTCCTAGTTTTTCTCTCCTCCTCCCACTTTCCCTCTTTGTCCTCATCTTACTTCCCTTGCTGCAAGCTGAGTTTAAAGTGCAAAAGTAGTTGGGGTCCCGTTAACTCTGGAGTGGGAAGTGGAGAGGGGAGAATCTTGCTCTTCCCAGTAGGCTCAGGCAAAGGCAAGCCTCCGCAGGCTCTTGATCACACTCTAATTGTCCAGCTTTTCATCTATGAAAAGTTAAATGATATGGGTGGGTAAATTGAGGTCGGTCCCTTTCTCTCACCTCTTTGGCCTACCTCACAGGGTTGTTGTGAAGGTAAAGCAAGGACCAGGTGGGAGGACAGCTTTGTATTCTGCCTTGTGCTCATCAGGTCAGAAAGACAATACACTGGGCCCTTGGTATCCTCTTGGGTTGGGCTCTAGGAACCCCCATGGATACGAAAATCCATGGCTGCTCAAATCCCATTATATATAATAGCAGAGCAAAATGTTGTCCCTTATATAAAATAGCAAAATCAAGGTCTGCTTTTTGGGAATCTATATTTTAGGGAACATTTTCAAACCATGGATGTTTGAATCCTTGGATAAAAAATCCATGGATAAGGAGGGTGACTGTACATTAAAAAATGATAATAATAAACAGATCAGGTGAACTTAATATATTTGCCCAGCCAGGGAAGAGTCTCTGTGTTGTGTCTGTGTGTAAGTTTCTCCTTTAGCATTCCTCATGAGCTTCTGCTGGTTACTCATCTGCCCCCTCTTGACATCAGGTGTGACCAGATGCAATTTCCAGTGCAGAAACTCAGAGGCTTCTGTTGCATCTCTGTATTCAGGGCTCACCTCCTTCCAAGCAGCTCCTTCCACCATTTCAGCACAGCCTTCCCACTTTTCCAAGGCAGAGGTACAGCAGTTTTATCCCTGTCTGTGTAAAACCACTGCATTGGCACACTCCGACCTGTGACTCACGCCGAAGCGTTAGGGGATGTGTCTCATTCTTACTCTTAAATCAGAATGAGGATTTATTATTACTTTTTAAGTGGCTTTGAACATGGACAGAGTGACTTTCTCTCCTGCTGAATAATCAAAACCAGCAGCCACACATCTGGGACTATTCTACGTAAGGAAGAGGGTGTGCCTCTCAGGCGCAACTGATCTCTCAAGCCTCTTGCTTTACAAATTAAGAGCACCGAAAGATTCCCGGTTTTCATCTGTGGGAAACCCAAATGGAAGGGGAGGAGTACCTAGTGGTGATCACAGGATTCATGGCTCTGTTGCCACTGAAACAAGGAGATGGGGTGGGTAGAATGGGCTAGGTTTGGCTTAGCCCCAAAATATGTAACCAAGACAAGTACCTATGAGTATGTGCAGAGTGCTTCTCCTCTATCATTGAGCTGCCATCACCAGGGACTCCAGGACAAGGGATGTCTTCCTCTAAACATGCTGGAATGGTCTTTGCTCCTGCATTTTTGTCTTGCTCTTTCTTCAAAGAGTTCAGGATGGTTTACATGGTTCTCCGTCTAATGTTGTGTGACTCCTCACAACAACCCTGTGAGGTATTTGAACTGGCATGTGATCTCTGGACAACATTTGTCCAGGAAACCTCCTGGGTGGAATCTGAATCTGTATCTCCCTGATCTTACACTCTTTGGCTATTGTGCTGAGATTAGAACACTAGCATTTCTTTTGGACAAAAGCAGCATTTAGATATTTGGAGATCTGGGACTTTTGGCTTGAGGAGAGGACCCCGCATACTGCAAGGTTGCCCTTTTTGCTGTCAAAGCAGCTGAGGAAACAAGAAATAGAAAAAGGATTAGCCTAGTTTTTTCTTGCACACAGGTATTGAATGACCTTTTTATGTTTATTTGTCCGATGCTCTGTTTCATCTTCCAAGCCAGTCTTGCTCCTGTTCCCGCAAAAAGTTCAGCCTCCTTCCTTTTCTGTTCCAACCCTGTCCTTTCCTAAGCCCAGCAAGGTCTAATGGGTGGAAGCTTACAGTGTGCCGATGCAAATCCATGCACGGACATGTGAGCTATGTTTGCTGCTGTACTTAGGGAAGGCTGGCCCTGCATGACACACATTTTCCAGGGACTTTGCCATGGCTAAGTTGCTGGTTCTCATCCAGTCTCAGGCTCTGCACAAAAGCATCTGTGTGCTCGGGTGGATTGCATCGGGCCCTGGAGTCACACGCAGGCTACTTCTGACCACAGGTTTGTAGGTCTGTAGGGAGCAGGCAGGTGTATTTACATGCTGGGAGGTGCAGAAAGGTAGAGAAAACCATCCACCACATGGAAAAGATAAATGTTGGACTGCGGCTCACTGACTCAACCACAGTCACTGGCCTTGTTGGTTGCAGGATTCTGGCACCTGCGGTCCAAAAATGCAACTTTTCTGACATATGGATCTCTTCTGTTGCATGAGTACATTGTTATCACCAGTTAGTCCCCATGGTGAAGGAAACACATATTTTTCCTCTGGCTCTTATTGTGGTTGAATTCAAAGATACAATCATGTTAGTCTGTAGAAGCAGTATGCAGAGAGATCTTGTAGCACCTTTGAGACTAACTGAAAGAAAGAGGCTGGCTCATGTGAAAGGATCCTGGGGGATGCTGGGAGTGGTGGTCCACAAAAATAACAAGAAGGTAACTTCTCAAATCTCTAGTGTTTAGGGGAGACATGACAAAAGGACCCAGAATCTAGGTCTTCTTTACCAAGCCCAGCTGATTTGAACATCTTCTCAGTCTGGAACCCACAGCATCATGCCAGATTTTTAGCAAGTTCCCTTCTTTTGCAGCAGTGTTAATGAAGCTAAGGTGGGTTGGCTGACCAAAACAAGAGGGAGGGTAGCCACAAAGAGCTGCTGAGTCAAGGGAAAGAATAACAAGTGGCAGGCGAGTGGGCAGGACTGGGGTGTGGCTGCCCACGGGCACCAAACAGACATTCAGCCACAGAGCGAACAAGGGAGGGCTGGAAGCTGGCACAGCCTGGTCAAAGCTACGTCTGTCTTCTCACATGTGAGAAGCAGCATCACAAAATGGGTCGGTCAGTGACAGATCAGGGGATTTGGGGCTTTTCTGCAGCTTTGCAAGAAGACTTCTCCAGTCCTTGCTGTGCAAGATGTTAGGAAGGAACAGCAAGGACTGAACCGGAGCCGTGTATACACACAAAGCACATCCATTGAGCCACAGCTGGTGGTGTACTTTGCTTTTGCACACGCACACACACACACAATGTCTTCTCTGCCAAGGCAATTTGAAAGATGTGCCAAAAAACAGTGCTGCTTCTGTAAATTATGCAAATCATGCACAATTTTCCCTTCGTTTCCCTCCCATCGTTTTTTCTATTCCTGTTAGCCTTCACTGGCCTGCAAAAAAATTACAGGTGGGTGACAGGGAGAGATTGGGTGAGATTTTGAGTTTGAGTTCCTGCATGGCAGAAGAGAGTTGGACTGGATGGTCCTTTTGGTCTCTTCCAACTGTATGATTTTATGATTCTCCTCTTCGCCTGCTTTTAGTCAAGCTGGTCATTGTCCAAACACTCAAGAGCTCTTCTGAGAGTTCCTCCCTCTCCCTCCAGCCTACTCACTGCCATCTCAGCCTGAGTAAAAGGCCATGATCCTTCCTCATCATCTCTCACCCCCAGCTATGATTGAACAATTCCCAATTCCCTAGGCCTATTTCCTAGCCCCTGCTTCCCTCCCAAGAGAACAAGTGATCCTGTTCACTCCTTGCCCTGAGTGTGGTCACCACTGGCTTTTGCAATGGTCTGTGTTACCGGCCCCATAAATCAAGATCAGGGCGTCCTGTTGGCTCACCACTTGCTGCCCTTGACCACGGCTCCCATGGGGCAGAATGGTGGTCACTCACTTCCTGCCTTCCCAAAGCATCCCAGACGTCAATGGGCCGGCTCCCCCACACCTTTGAGCTGTCAGCACCGTACTGTGGTTTTACACATTTCGGGAGGTGGCTAATCTGGGGCTGATACCTTTGGAAAAAAATCACCCACGCAAATCCAGAGCTAAGGAACGTTCATTCTTTTTGCACCACAAGACCCAGTATCCCCAGTGTTCATGTTGACTGGGGATACTGGACACTGCAGTCCAAAAAGTGTTAGCATTCCCACTGTTGTTGTTAACATGCCTTCAAGTTGTTTATTGGGAAAGATCTAGACAATTTAGTTCCCTCGCATGTGGGATTTTCTGAAACATCTTTCCACATTTACTTATAGCAGTCATTGACTGTTATAGAGTTATCAAGTGGCCAGGAATAAAACAGCCCGGGTCTGATCTGCTCCTGTGCCTTTAGCAAAGGATGTGAAAACAGAATTTGTAGTGCTTGGAGTTACGCATTGTTACCTGCTCTTTGTTGCCAAAAGAGTTCGAAAGTTGGCAATCCTCCTAGATCCGGAAGAGAGTATAAGAATCGCATTTTGGAAAATGTCTTTGCCTGGTTGCCCAAAGGCAACTCTGACTTGCCACCAGCAACCGAATATTCATAACTCTGGTTTATTTGGAATGAATCATTTCACATCATCTTGGCCTAATAATCTAAACTGGACAGGGATCAGAAAGGAGGATGATTCATCAGACTGCCACTTTTTTTGCCCTTTCCTTTTACCCTGAAAGGAGAGAAAATTCAGCAGGTTAAGCTCCCCTCGTGTAAATCCAGAGATAGGAAAGCTTTACGCATGGACTTTCTGGCTGAAATTGTTAAAAGGCTTGGAAAGAAACGGGAAGAGAGGTGCTTATTATTATTATTATTATTATTATTATTATCTGCCTCTATACATCAGTTAAGAACGCAACATTAGTTAAAACAAACATCAGTTTAAAATAATGAACAAGGCATATACACATACAATACACAGCCGCCTTGAGTCCCTATACCAGGAGGAAGGTGGGATATAAGTAGTAATAATAATAATAATAATAATAATAATAATAATAATAATAATAATAATA
>NW_024802945.1:751408-798151 GCF_019175285.1 Sceloporus undulatus
CCGACATTTAAAATTCATTGTTCAAATTTTATAATTTTATTATTTATATCTGGATAGGCCTGCCGGAAGAGATTAGTCTTCAATGCTGTTTTAAATCCGGACAGTGCATTCATCTGCCGAATCTCTCCTGACAGGTTGTTCCACAATCTGGATAGGGATTATGGGATTTGTAGTGTGCAGTGTGTGTGTGTGTGTGTGTGTGTGTGTGTGTTTTAAAGGATCTGTTCCCTCAGGTTCTGGGATACTTAATGCTAACATTCACAGTCAATGGAACTGGACACATAGCTTTGGCCACCAACGCATCAGGCTTGTCAGCTTGTGAAATACAGTGGGATTCACCTGTTATATGACAGTCCCTTTCCACTGTCTCAGCCTGCCATGCTGTGGTCACATCCAACCGCCTTTGGGCCTCCCTTTGATGCAGATGGATGGAGAGTGACTAACACACCCCACAAATGAATTCAAAACTAAGCAGACCCCTTCCACACACACATACATACCATTCCCAGACCAACTGAATGCCAAGAAATAAGATCTGCATTCAAAATCCCCAAAGAGCTCCTGGGGCCTCCTCATGGACGGGTCAGTGTCTGGGGTGACTATCCTTCCTTCCCTCTATGCAACCACCAAAGCCTCCGTCTCTATTGTATCCAGATGTGGAAGAATATGAGTTTCCATTTTGTGTGTGTTGAATTATATGTTTCAAAGTCTGAATCCGTCTGCATCGAAGATACTCACGGTTGTGTGGACCCTGCTATCAGTGTTGGCCCATCTGCAGTCATGACTCATGGCACAAGGCAGAAATGTTTCCCCCAAACGCACCACACGCAGTGCGGTTGGTGTCTACCCATCCAACAGTTGCCTGGCATGCATGCAAATTCCTCATCTTGGGGGGGGGGGGGAATAGTTTTCAAAGGCATACCAAGTTTCTAGCCCTCAAATGCCATTTGGTACAGTTAGGGCAAAGATGGCAAAGGAGGAAGAGTGCACAAGCTTTGAAGTCTGCAGCCATTTGCTTTTGCTTACGTTTACTTGGAAGGGAGAGAATGCCAACTCCTTTTGCTCTTGGGAATCAATTTGGAGAGAGAAAGCGAGACATTTGAAAAGCATCTGGAAAAAGCAGAAAAAGGAGTTTATTGATGCTTTCAGAACCAAACCTTCATCATCCTAACATTAATTGCCTGCAGATTTGTCAGCAGCAAACAAAGGTAAATTCCCCGGAAAGTACTGAATCAGATACATGGAAGGATTAGCACCAAGAAGGAAAATAGAGCACCATGTGCGGATAAGCCCCAAATACTACATCTGCATCAATGAAGAGTAAAGTGAAATTTCTAGATAATTATTTCCTCAATTGTACAGGTAAGAACCCAGCTTAAAATGGACTCCACATATTCTGTCATTTGAATGTTTTCCAGTGTGTAACCTGGTGGCTCCATTGTCACCCAGGTCAGTGAATCTACTTTGGGTTTTCACCCAAACTTTATGAGAAGTGAACTCTATCTTGCAAATTCAGAACACGCAGGAGAATTCCCAAGGATGTACATACGGAAACTGAGTAATTTACACAGTAGGGTAAATACCAAGAGGGAAAATACAAGATGCAGGGCAGGATAGCCCCTGGGGAATTACAGACCTCTCAGAATTACAGACCTCTCTGCAATAGTTTTAATACCTTGGATAGCTCCTTCAGATTGCAGATTAAAACCCAGAGTGATTTATTCATGCTGTTGTGGTGGTGATTATTGTGTGCCTTAAAGTCGTCTCTGCCATATGGAAACCCTAAGGCAAACCTATTCTGGGGTTTTCTTGGAAAGGTTTGTTTGGAGGGGGTTTACTATTGCCACCTTCTGAGGCTGAGAGAGTGTGACTTGCCCAAGGTCACCCAGTGGGTTTCCATGGCTGAACAGGGATTCAAACCCAGGTCTCCAGAGTTGCAGCCCAACACTCTAACCCAGGGGTAGGCAACCTGCGGCCTGCGGGCCGGATGCGGCCCAGTGAGGCCTTGGGACCGGCCCCCGCCCGGGTCCTGCCGCGATTTGCCGCCGTGGCCTTTGGGGGGGCAATTTGTCTATGAAAGCCTCAGAAGCAAACATGTGCATTTATATAACATTTTTTTAAAAAATCAGCAATGTTTCACGTTTGTCCTCAATTTTTTAAAAAAAAGTGTCTGCCATTTGCAAATTTTTGTCCACATTTGTCCTGGTTTCTTTATATATTTAATTTTAATTAAAAAAATATTTAATTATTTATTTTTTGGCTTCGCCCCCCCAGTTGTCTGAGGGACAGCAACCCGGCCCCCGGCTCAAAAAGGTTGCCTCCCCCTGCTCTAACCACTACACTGCATTGCCTGACATCAGAGCTGCAAGCCTCCAATGAATCTTTTCTTTAATATGAGTGTCAGACTGCGACTCTGGAGACCTGGGTTCAATTCCCTACTCAGCCATGAAACCCAATGGGTGACCTTGGGTAAGCCACAGTCTCTCAGCCTCAGAAGAAGGCAATGGCATACCTCCTCTGAACAAACCTTGACAAGAAACCCCTATGATAGGTTCGCCTTAGGGTCACCATAAGTCGGAAACGACTTGAAGGCACACAACATGTTTTTAATTCTATTATAATCTTTTTGATTTGTAGACTGCCCAGAGTTCCAATCTTGAGGAAAATCCAGGATAAAAATACAGATAACCATACAGCATCATTATGGCTGAGATTCAACATTGCAAGTAGTGGTGCGTAACTTTGTGCATCCGTAACCAAGGTGCAGAAAAAAAATCACCCCACTGTTTCCCAACTCTGAAAATGACATAGGTGTCACATGCTCTGGCAACAATTCCAAACCTTTTACCTGGAACGATAGTTACTGGAGAGGAAGTGGACTGTTAAACCCATTTAAACCCATGGCACCAATCGCCCCTTTCCAACAAGGAATTACGGCCGGTTAAAATGCCTGCGCACAAACCTATTTGAACTTACACCTTCTGGCCTGGAATTCACCCTCTTCTTCTCTTCCCACTCGGAGCCCAAGTTTGAAAGGGTTGCGGTTGTTCTGTGGTTAAGGAGGTAAACATAATTAACTTGTGGGATTCATTGCAACAGGATATAGCAATGCTGTTAACTTGTGTTGTTGTTTTAAAAAGGATGAGACCGATTTTGCGGAAGATAGTCATTAATCACAATGTTGGAAAAGATATTTGGGGAATTAAATAAACACTATTAGAAATGATTCTAATATCTCAGGGGAACCTCCACCATCAAAGGCAGTCTATCTCAGATGTGAGGCTGAAGGCTTTCGTGGCTGGAATCCATCAATTTTTGTGGGATTTTTAGGCTATGTGGCTGTGTTTGGGAAGAGTTTATTCCTGACATTTCGCCAACATCTGTGGCTGGCATCTTCAGAGAATGCATTCTCTGAAGATGCCAGCCACAGGTGCTGGCAAAACATCAGGAATAAACTCTTCCAGAACATGGTCACACAGCCCAAAGTTATGTATGCTGGGGACAAAAACACAAGGGAAGAGTTTCATGCTCTGTTTGGAAGAGAAAACTCTGGACAGAGAGTCTGCTAAACTGGACAGGCTTTGGTTTCGGAGATAGTGGAGTGTTACAGATCTTCAGACTTGCACTGGTAATTCCTGGAGCTGGCTGCCCTCCCAACCAGCCTGTCTTTCTCCTGTTGGCCTAGACAGATGTTGTCTCTTTCTGTGGCAGGGACAGCAGTGGATCTTGGGCTCCAGCGCTCACTCTCTCCTCAGGAAATGACACATCTTTGCAAGCATTTCCCACACCCAGCTGGGTGGATCTCTTTCGCTCTTTCCTCTCTCTTCTTCCCTTCTTCATGGGCTCACTGGACCCCCAATAGCCTGAGGGGATCCCCGTTTTGACATCTGGCAGCAAGAACCCCAAGCTTTGCAGCAGACATAGACTGTCGCTGACCCACAGCTCTTGAAAGACAATAGAGTCTAACGGTTGGAGCAGGGACAACAAAGAGATGAAACTAGTATGAATCTCATCCATACTTTGGAGAGAGGAACACAATCCAGTGGAAAAGGTTTTAATGAACAAACACACAAGGTGAACATCAAACAATTTTTCATTCATTTCTGAATAGCTATCACTGCCTGGTTCTGTGTCGCTAATACAGAGGTCCTTTGCTATCTGCTGGGGTTTGGTTCCAGGACCCCCCATGGATGGATACCAAAATCCGTGGATGCTCAAGTCCCATTAAATACAATGCCATAGCAAAATGGGGTCCCTTATATGAAATGGCAACATCAAGGTTTTCTTTTTTGGAATGTTTTAAAACCATGGATGCTTCGATCTGTAGATAAAGAATCTGTGGATATAGAGAGGCAACTGTATAATTTAGACACACACTCCATTATATGCCGCACATTCCAACTGAGCAGGGCTGTCCTAAATCCCCCTTTTAAACTTTTACATACAGAGACTGCTACTTGCATTTTACTTTAAAACTGGCAACAAAATAGAGTCTTTCAATAGAGTTGGAAGGGCATGCCTTCCAACTGTGCCAATCTGCCAGGGACAATTCCAATTAATCCTCTGCTCTCCCATTTTTAAGCTGCTTTTAATATGTCCCACTTTCTCTCTCCTCCTCTCACTTTCCTCCTTTGTCATCACTTTGCTTCAACTACTGCCAGCTGAGTTCAAAATGCAAAATGTAATTTGCACTCCATTAACTCAGCACAGAAGCAGACAGGAAGGCATTGAACCCTTTCCCAGTAGATCCAGGCAAAAGCAAACTGCTGCAGCTTCTCCTTGCATGTGTGTTTGTCCTCATTGAAACCTTTGTGCAGTTTTGACCATGCTCTGATGTTGCTTGGCCACAAACACCCTAGTTTACATCTGTAAAATGTTGGAGAGTATGCCCTTATACGTTGCACAAGCTGTCTGGAGAAGCCCACCAAGTTATGCTGCTGCCCAAGGCAAAGGAAACGGTCTCCTCATTTTATGTGCAGAAGCTGTCTGGATTGCTAGTTGTGACACTTGAGAGCAGCAGGCTGTATTAAGGGGAGCAGTGCAAACTGTATAGTACACATAGGTTGAGCTTTCCAGACAGGAATAGATGGGGAATTGAGAGGTACAGCTTTTTTGCAGGTTGTGTGTGTGAGAGATTGCTATTCCGAGCATAGCCTCTCCAAAGCAGTCGCCTCACACTCTGCCCAATGATAGGACTGACCCTACTTTTATGCCCAATTTATTCAAGTCTTTTCAAAGGTCCCCCCCCCAACACACACACAAAACAAATAAATGTCTCCAAGAAAACACAGTCTGAAACTATGGCGTTAGAAGATGTAGGACAGCTAGGAATAGAATCCAGGTGTTATGCTTCTCAAAACCAAGACAGGCCAAGGGGTTGTTCACTTTACTGTGAGCAATTGTGGCGTGTAGGCTACATATTCCTTTGCTGCCACCACCGTCTCCTCCCCATTCTACTTCCCCAAGGCCCTGTGTGTATGTGTGTTTAGTGGCTGTTTTTTTGCTGACCCATCCGGAAGGCATTTCCTGCTCACACCAGGGATGAGGGGGTGAAAGTTGGAGAAGTTCAAAGCCGTCTGGAAACCACAATTCAACTTTCCCAGGCCGAAAAGAGGCCTAGCTGTGAGTGATGCACACCCCATACAGGGGACAGTGCTTTGCTGCTAAGCCCATCTCCCAACCCAAGGAAGGCACAGTCATACAGGTTGGAAAGGCGACAAAAGTCTCTGTCTGGTCTGGTTACCCCAAGCAGAGCAAAGATCCTTCCAATCTGAATTGACAGAAAGCACTCGAAGCCTACCCTCCAACAGAATCTGGAAACCACCATCACCCCCAGATACAAAGGGCCAACCAACATAATTAAAATTATACAATTAAATTACAATATCACATGCAAGCCTAAATCTAGATACATTTACAGATGGCCCTCGGGTTTTTTTTATCAACTGATTTTTTTTATCCATGGATTCAAGCACCAAGACTTGAATATATATATATATATATATATATATATATATATATATATATATATCTCAAACCTTGTTTTTGCCATTTTATATAAGGGACACCATTTCACTATGCCATTGTATTTAATGGGACTTGAGCATCCATGGATGTTGGTATCAATGGGGGGCCCTGGAACCACACCAAAGGCTCACTGTACATAGTTTCACATGGTTAAAATGGAAATTTGGTAAGATGTGCTGTTTTTAATGAAAATTCTAGTCCAAAACACCTGGAAGACTAGAGTTTGGGAATCCCTGCTCTAGATGGATAGACTGAGTCAGAAAAGACACAGCCATGAGTCTACAGGACATATAGAGGACTGCTGAGGATAAGGTAACTTGGAAGGCTCTCATTCATACGGTCGCCATAGGTCGGAGTTGACTTGAAGGCAGCTAACAACAAATGTTCTAACCCCACTCTTGTCCTAAGCTGGCCTTTGAGGGAATTAGTCTTTGGAGAAGGCATCTTTGCTCTGCAGACAGCTTTACGAGAGCAGATCTCCTTCCATACGTGCACCTGAGTCATCGAGAGGAATGAAGAGGCTCCCAGGTCTCTTGAGGGTCTTCCCCCTCTGCAAGATCCTCCTGCATTAAACACAGAGGAGCTCAGATGAAGGTGTGTGGCTTCTTTGGAGTCATGCACTGAAGGCGCCACTACCACCACCCAAGAAGCTGGAAGAGTCGGGTCAGGGAACGGGATTCTGGCTGTCCTCCAGGAAGCTGTCAAGGGGAAAATGGAACACAAAATGTTAGAATCCAGACCCAGCCACAGACCCACAAGCATGATGCATGTCCTCCAACTCTAGGAGAAACAGACCCCTCCGGGGTTGGGCACGGCATTAGAGGCCACCAGGGGAGTCGGAGGGGGGCAACTAATAAACCGAAACATAATGAGGTCACTAGGAAGAAATTCAGCTTCACACACACACACACACACGGGTAACACAACTCTATATGGACTGGACTGAATGTTAAGGTAAGGTAGAGAGGCTGGGATCCATGATTCTGGAGTTCTGTAGAAAAAGAACATGAGAAAAAGAAGAAAGGGAGAGGGAACTATTTTTGTCCTTTGAACTTATTTTGCAGCAATTGAAATAAGTAGAGGACCAAGAGTGAAGGTGGGAAGAAGCGAGAGAAACTGAGACATTTTAAAAGTAATCTGAAAATGTGGGATGACAGAAGATTGATTCAGATTATCCTTGCCAAATTGGGACAGGTAGAGCATAGGTAGTTCTTTTGCAACGCTCAGGTTAGAGGAAAGGTTGCTGTTGTTAACCCTATGAATGAGAGACATCCAAGTCACCCTATTCTCAACAGCTCTGCTCACGTCTTGCAAGATTCAGGGCCGTAGCTTCCTTGAATGAGTCAATCCATCTGGAATATGGTCCTCCTCTTTTCCTTCCTTCCTTACCTTTAATCTGTTTTAGTTGCTCTAGCAAGACATTGTCTACATACAGAGCAGATTAGAGGGTGACCCCTGGCATAAAAATGACTGAGAAGGAAAAAAGAAACTAAGTAAATTTCTAGAGCCTCTGGGAGAGTCTATCCAAGTTGCAGCACCAAACCAATGGATCCTTGGAAATTGTACCAAGCTGCTGCTCTGATAGGTGATTTGGAGATTGGCACGCAACCCTGTGCCTGGAGCCAAGTCTCTCAAAACCGGAGAATTTACACACTTATCCTTTGCCCGTAGATGACCCATGAAAACTGGAGAGTCAAGAGTCAGGTTCTGAGATCTGGCAACCCTAGCTCTATCTTATTTAGGCCTTACGGCAGGGGTAGGCAACCTGCGGCCCGCGGGCCGGATGCGGCCCGGCAAGGCCTTGGGACCGGCCCCAGCCCGGTCCTGCCGCCGATTGCCGCCGGGGCCTTTGGGGGGCAATTGTCTATAGAAGCCTCAGAAACATGCATTTATATTAGCATTTTTTAAAAAATCAGCCATTTTTTTTTGCGTGTCCTCCTTTTTTAAAAAAAAGTATCTTCCATTTGACAATTTTGTCCTACATTTGTCCTGGTTTATTTATATATTTAATTTTAAAAAAAAATATTTAATTATTTATTTTTTGGCTTCGGCCCCCCCAGTTGTCTGAGGGACAGCAACCCGGCCCCCAGCTCAAAAAGGTTGCCTACCCCTGCCTTACGGTCACTTTCTGACTTTTCTCCTTCAGCTCCCAGCCCCACCCTGAGAAGCAGACCCAACTTCTTCCCCTTAATCCTAATTCCTTGGAAGCCTCTGCTGCTTCCTCATCGTATGTCCTGGATGCAAATGACTCCAAATGGCAGTGACTCAAAGGAGAAGATACTCATGCCCATGATCACGTGCGTGTAATGAGTTCTGGTTGTTCCCACAGTCTCTGTTAGTGGGTTATCTCCTCTAGCAGAATTAAGGCATGCTTGCTAAAAACAAATTAACTCTTTATGTCTGGACTGTATCCCTCCAATGGTCCCTTGATGGAATAGCCTGCCAAGAACTTCTTAGTTCAATAGGGTGGCACAGGGCAGGGAGAGAACCATCTGCTAAAGAAGACTCACAGAAAACATCCATGTGCTCTTAAAAAATCACCACTGATGAGACTAATAAACCTTGTACAATGTCAGCTGTTGTTGTTGTTGTTCCCAATAAAGCTGCCACCTTTTGCTTGCAACCCTTTTTGCGGCGAGACCTGCACCAACCGGGAAGGGGAAGATTTGGCCTCATTCTGCCTGCTGAGTTAATTGAATGCCAGCTACTTTTTCAGTTTGGACTCAGTTTGCAGCAGCTGAAATAAGCCAGAGACCAAGCAAGAAATTGAAAGGAAGAGAAAGAAACTGGGATATTTTAAAACTAGCTGAAAAAGTGGGACAACAGAGGATTAACCAGGACTGACCCTACCAAATAGGGACAGTTGTGGGATACGGAAAGACCCCTGTCTATAAGTCTAGAGAACTGTTGGCAGCCCATGTAGAAAATAAATATTGAGCTAGAAGGACTATTGGTCTGACTTGAATACAAAGTTAGCTTCTATGTTAAGAATATAGGTATGCAATTGGTCTCCTGGGCTGAAACTGAATTTGGAATTAGAGCACCGCATTCAGGAGCCCTGAATTATGCCAGACAAGGGCAACGCTTGTTTGGCATTTTCTACAGAGGTTGGGATGGAAATAAAATCAGGGAGATTACAATTGCAAAGTTTGACTAAGCAATGCAGAGGGTGTGCATGCAGAGGGAATAACTCAATTCTTTTTTCCCCCTCATCCCTTTTAAAGGAGAAAGTCTGTCTGAAAGGAACCCACGATCAGCAGAGAAAATGAATCAGGCAATAAATAGCTTGGATTTCCAGAGTGGCTCCTCAAAACGCCCCTGAGTTGTCTGTTTAGTCTAGTCTCCAGTGTGTGCGGTGGCTGCTGTAGGGGGAATAGAAAAGAAGAGAGACAACCTAAGGAAAGGTGGAGGGGGATTTCCGGGATCTAACTCCTACCTCCTTGCAGAATTATAGAGGCTGGAAGATACACAGTGAGCCATGTAATCTGACCCTTTCCCTTTCCTTCACATACCTCCAGCAGTGATTCCCATACCAAATGCCAGGGTATATGAGTATACAATGAGCAAGGAATGAATTATACTCTCTTGTGGAGTCTGAAGCACCTAACTCTCAGAGTTAGTTGCATCTTTGGAGACATTCACACTCATTCTTTTTTGTTCCAAGGAGATGCGGATCACCACGCTGATGCATATCGGGTTTGTTGTTCCCATTACGCTTTGGGTTCGGAGAATGTCTTTAAGTCATTTTAACCCTTGTGTTATTTGCACATGCCATCATTTCATGTTACAAGATCTCTCTACTTATAAATTCCAAAAAACAAATTTTGCTGTCTTATATAAGGGACAACATTTTACTATGCCATTCTATATCATCAGACTTGAGCACCCATGGACTTTGTTATCCACGGGGGTCCTTGAACCAAATCCCAGCGGGTATCAAGGACCCCCTGTACCTTATATCAGTAGAATTCAAAGATATAGTCTGTAGAATCAGTATGTAGAGATCTTGTAGCATCTTTGAGACTAAGTGAAAAAAAGAAGTTGGTAGCATGAGATTTCGTACACTAAAATCTACTTCAGACTTTTCCTGCTCCCTCATTTGTAGACTTTAGTCTAGGAAAGCTCATGCTGCCAACTTCTTTCTTTCAGTTAGTCTCAAAGGTGTTACAAGATCTCTGTACTGTACTGTACCTTATATCTATTACATTATGCTTATTATTTCCCCATATTTTTTGTTGCTTTCTCTACCTTCTGCTTCTTATACGCTACTTTCCGTTCTTCCTTAAACTGCAGACCCGAATGACACTTTCACCACATTATTCCACTAACCATATACATATATAAAATGCCAAGGAAAGGAATGGATCCCCCTCCACGATGCACTTTCTAACCACCACCACCACCCTCTTCCTCTCTCTGCAACTTTGCCCAAACTATGTGTTTTCCCATACAGGCTCTGTGTGGGTGTCAGAGGCAGGGCGGGACAGACCCGGCTGGGATATTTTAAAATCACAAAACCAGCCAGCCAGCCAGCTAGCCTGCCTTTTTAGATGTCTGGCCATTTTCAGGTTGATCCCACAAACTGACAGCAACAGGGGTGTGGGCACCTGCTTCCCCCGGTCTGCATGGGTGGGGTTCCCTGCTTGTGCCAGGGTGTTTCTCCCCACACACCCAAAAAGTGGCAAAGGCTAGACACGCAGAGCCCCACTGGGATGAATGGATTCCACTGTGGGTCAGACAGGGATGGGATTATATGACAGGGTGGAGCACATAGGGAGAGATGGGGTGTTTGTGGGGCAGAAAAGAAGAGCCAATCTTGGCTTCCGCCTCTTGTTGTGACACCTTGAAGGGTCGCAGGGCTCACATGGACGCACAAACTGCTTTGCTGCTTGCTGTTCTCTCCCAATATAGAGTTTTGGTCCCAAGAATCCCATCTGAATCCCACAAGATTTCCATCATTTTTTTGGTCTGGGAGGGCAACAGGGACTTTCACATTTGCGTGAAATGTAGCAGGTACAACAACCTGGGCTGGAAGGGAATGGATGACTCAGGGGCTCATCTGTCAAAGAATAATTGGTAGTAATTTTAGGAAGTTATGATCACACAATTCCTAGAATGTCGATGGGAAAGGAAGCACACTTTGGCTCCTGCTGCTGGGAAATGGAAAGATAAGCTCCCGGGTGTTCTTACCTCTTCCAAGCAAGAGCATCAGGAAGGGTAGGCCGTCCCATCCACAATCAGATATAAACAAATGACTCTTGATAACTCACCTTTTCCTTCCGTCATCATCAAACGGATCTGCCTCCCATCTACCTAGTTCATCCTTTCTCCTTCTTCTCCATTTAAAAGGATACTAGGCCTTCCTTAGACAGCTTTATGAAAAGATTGCAATTGGGTACCCTCCAGATGGTTGAGCGTTGGACTACAACTCACACAATCACAGGGGCGTCTTGTCCAAAAAAATCTGGAGAGTGCCGGATTAGGCAAATTCACATATGTTTCTAATGGTGGTGGGGAGGGAAGGTGAAGTGTTTGTTGCTGGTGTGTCTTCAAGTCATTCCTGATCCCAATTTATGGTGATCCTAAGGCGAACCTATTGTGTGGTTTTCTTGGCCAGATTTGTTCAGAAGATGTTTGCCATTGCCATCTACTGAGGCTGAGAGCATGTGACTTGCCCAAGATTACCCAGTGAGTTTAATGGCTGAACTGGGAATCAAACCCTGGTCTCCAGTGTTGTAAGCCAACACACAAACCACTATGCCACACTAGTTCTCGAGAGCTGGATTTTAATCTCTGCTTTCCATATCCTTGTGAACCACAGATGACTGTAAACCAAGTAACTGCCAAATGAAATCTGTGTTCAGTAAATGCATTCAGCTTTCCCAATTTGGCAGGGATGAACCTGCTTAATCTTCTACCATCCCACATTTTCATCGGCTTTTAAAGCACCCCAGTTTCTCTCTCTTCCTCCCACTTTCCCTCTTTATTCTCAGCTGACTTCAATTGCTGCAAAAGGAGTTAAGAGTGAAACATAGTTTACGTCCCATTAACTCAGCAGGGGGAATCTTGCCCTTCCCAGTGAGCTCAGGCAAAAGGAAACTGCTGCAACCTTTCCTAGCTTGTGTGTTCTTCTTCACAAACAACTTTTGCCGTCCTGACCACACTCCGATGTTGCTTGGCCACAAGTGTCCTGGCTCTCATCTATAAAATGTATTTAGATCAAAAAGAAACTTTTTCAAGCCCTATGAAATAAGAAGGAACTTTATGGTGGCATCCCTAGCTCTTGAATTATTTGCCCAGAGAGATTTGCCGGCTAGTAACTTTCTTCTCCTTTTGGTGCCAGATCACACACTTTTGATTCCTAGCTTTTGAACTTACAGTTCAAATTCTGCATCTGTCTGGCTTTGCTTCTGCTGCTGTTGGCTGTTACTTTCCTTTGCTTGTGAATTTTTTCCCTTTGATTTTCATTCAGTTTAGTAAGCTGCTCTGGGAACTGTTGCACTGAAGTGGGGGGTATCAAGAGCCATCATTAACAGAATGATTAATAAATAAGACCAGATGTCAGGGACTCACCACTGGAGGCTGCTGCCTTCAGACTTTTGGACATCCCAGAAGCATCTGGCTGTCTGCTGCTGGAAAGAATGAAATGCTTGACCAGATGGATGAAAAATAAGTTATTTTCTTTTTCTCTCCCTCCCTCCCTCTCTCATTATATTAGAACTCAGGGTTATCCAATTGTCATAATATTCTGGAGAGGCAACATAAAATGACCAAACGTATAATTAATTTACAAAATACCGCAAATTTGTAAGGAGCGAGTGTTATTGGAGATTACAATGCTATAGACAGAGCAAAGCAAGCTCAAGATATTTTGCTGCTTGGGGCAAGGAAGCTCAAAACAAATTGGCAGTCCCTTCCATTTTCTAAAGCAAACCTATCATGAGATTTTCTTGGTGTGTTTCTTCAGAGGGGGTTTGCCATGGGCATCCTCTGAGGCTGAGTGTGTGTGACTTGCCCAAAGTTACCCAGGGGTTTCCACAGTTGAGCATCTTCTGGTTTGATCTCTCAGGCTTTAGCATTCCCACTCTTCCTTCCCTGAATTCCTACCCTCCCTTGACCCCTTTGTTTGTCCAGACAAGTTTTATTGGGTTTGTTCCCCTGTCGAACTACTTCTCGACCCGGGATGGAAGCCAGTAATAATTCCTGGAAGAAGTCGGGGGAGCAAGACTCAAGCTATCCCTGAGCAGCTGGGAGGACCGGCCACATCAGAGACCCCCTTGGAGAGTCTGCATGTGGGGATGGGGATGGAGGAGTCAAGGGCCCCCGATCTCATTGCAAGAGCCAAGCCACATCAAGGGGAATTGTTTCCCCATTGGCTCTCCATAGGATCCAGGTGACTAGGAGAAGATGACTCGAAAAGAGATGGGCCCTGTGAGGTTTGGATGAGGCATCCACACACAAAATCATGGCAGCTTCCTGCCCAGATCATCACTCCCACTCCTTCAGACACACTCAGCCACCCACAGTCAATCACTCATTCCAAACAGGAGATATGAGAAAAGCTTAGACTTTTTTGGCTGGGGGATTCTGGGCAGCCACACACGGTCAATCATTCATTCATTAAAGGAAAGATGAGAAAAGCTTAGACTATTCTGACTGGGGGATTCTGGGCATTGAAGTACCATACACACTCACCAGCCATTGTCAATCACTCATTCATATAAGGAACAATGAGAAAAGTTTAGACTTCTCTGGTTGGGGGATTATGAGCATTGCAGTCCCATGCACTGACTGGCAATGGCTCTCTGGGGGCTCAGCCAGGGTTCTGGATTTGAGCCCAGGACCATATGCATGTAGTGAAGGAACAATCTTCTCTGAAAGGTAAAGATGCCTGATGTATTAACTACCATGTGTCATGAGCCTTAGGACTTAAGCAACCACCTCCTAATAGCTGCACTGTCTTTCTTATGTGTGATAGCTGCCATAGAGGCTGCAAAGGGAGACTGAACTACCTAGCGCTATAGCCTTCAAACTCAGAAACTACCAACCTACCATGGGCTCAGCCTCATGTACCCACTTGCATATGCCTGTGCCTGGCAAGGTTTCCGGCTTGCTCTGTTTAGAATAGCTGAGATTCCTGGCATGCTGAACACACCGTTCCTCCCCAGAAGAGGAGGGTAGTCCAAGTCTGAATGTCTCAGGTCAGCAATCCCCTGGGTATATAGCTACATTTCTCTGGGTGAAGCAGTGATGTTGAGAAGGCTGTTCTCTGTCTCACCATTGGTTTAGTGCTACTGACAAAATTTAGCAGTGTGTATACTTGACCACACATCGACACGTTGAGGCATGAAAAAGAAAGAGATATCTTTTGTCCCTCCATCATGGAATCAGGACATGGGGGTCCAGCCACACAATGGGGATGCACACGTCTCCTTTTGCTCCCACTGTCTGTCCCTTTCCCCACCAAAAATGGGACTGTCTCCCATGTTTCTACAGCTGTTGGATCAGGTTGCTCTCCCAATTGGCCCAGTAGTACCCACTCACTGGTGGGTGACTCATATAGAGCTCAGGTGGGAGCTCAGACTGGTGGAGAGAGATGGGCTGGGAAGCCTTTGTGATGGGGCAAGTGACTCAGGGACTACGGTGCAATTTCAGACCACAGAGAGGTATCATTAAAACAGCCCACGGGAGATCGAAATAGCCCCAGGGCCTCCCTGACAGCATGCCAAGCGCATGGCCGGGCCTAAACAAAAGCAGGCAGCTTTATGATAGAGAAACCAACCAAACCCTGGCCTCAGATAACCCAGCTTCCAAAACTCTAAACTTGAGGGCTGCTAGTTTGAAAACTGAAGATAACTCCTGTGTCTTTAATAATTGTGCACAAGAGGACGTTTAATTGTGCATTGCTTCTCGCACAACCAAAGAACAAGCGACGCTTGCTGAAATTACAAGTAGACTGGGGGGGGGGGTGCATCTACACTGTAGAAATAATGCAGTTTGACACTTTAACTGCCATGGCTCCATCCTCTAGGAATTTAACTAGACTTAAGTCTACTTCCTCAGATGCTACAAGATCTCTCTACCTCTCTGATTCCACAAGACTAACACAGCTATATCTTCAAATGTATTATTGCTACTGTATTTTACTTTTTTAAAATCTTAATTGCATTGAATTGTAAGGGCTTACTGCTGTTGTTGTGTGCCTTCAAGTCATTTCCAACTTATAGCCACCCAAAGGTGAACCTATCATGGGGTTTTCTTGGCAAGATTTGTTCAGAGGTTTGCCATCGCCTTTCCCTAAAGCTGAGAACATATGACTTGCCCAAGGTAAGTCAATGGGTTTCATGTCCAATCTGGGAATCAAACCAAAATCACAGAGCACTATGTCACAGTATGGCTTTTAGCAATACTCATTCATGCTCAGTATAAATGTCCTTCCATATCTTCCCAAGCAGCTGGTTTATATAACATAGTATTCAGCAACCGCCCCCATCCTAAAATATCTGATGACCTAGAAGTTATTTACTCATCCAGAACTCCATAAACAAAATGATCCTTCAAAACTATGGAGCCAAGATAGCAATTAAAAGTACAAGAGCCAGAACGTTGCGAGTCCAGCCATGAACCCTAAAGCAAGTCGTGTCCCCCCTCTGCCTCAATATCTTCATCTGCAATATGGGGATAATAATACTGGTTTACCTTTTTGGCTTGTGGTATAGAACCATAGAATTGGATGCGACTGCAAGGGCCATTCAGTCCAACCCCATTCTGCCATGCAGAAACTCACAATCAAAGCACCCCTGAAAGATGGACATCCAAGCTCTGTTTAAAGACCTCCAAAGAAGGAGACTCCATCACTCTCCAAGGGAGTATGGTTCACTGTCAAACAGCTTTTACTGTCATGAAGTTACCCCTAATGTTGAGGCGGGATCTCTTTTCCTGCAGCTTGCATCCATTGTTCCGGGTCCTGTTCTCTGGAGCAGCAGAAAACAAGCTTGCTCCATCCTCAATATGACAACCCTTCAAATATTTAAACAGGGGTATCATATCACCTCTTAACCTTCTCTTCTCCAGGCTAAACATACCCATCTTCCTAAGTCTCTCCTCATGGAGCATGGATTCCAGACCCTTCACCATTTTGGTCACCCTCCTTTGGACACACTCTGGCTTCTCCACATCCTTTTTGAATTGTAATGCCCAGAACTGGACGCAGTATTCCAGATGAAGCCTGACAAAAGCAGAATAGAGTGGCACTATTACTTCCCTTGATCTAGACACTATACTTCTAGTGTAAGTATAACCAAGACAGCTGTAGGCGAAGTGTTTTGAGTGCTTAGGAAAGAACATACACTGTTAATAATGATTGCTTAGAATTTGGGATGAAGCTGATCACGGAGGACAAAAAATCCCTCAGGTATGTAGGTTGGTTGACTGTCTCATTCTTTGATCCTTCTGCACAAAAAAGACCATCCTTTGGGAAAGTTTCTTCAGCCTTTTGGAAGTTGTACCAAAGCCAAACCAACCACCCACAAGCTCCCGGGAAACAGAGCTGAGGGCGACAAGCGGAGAAAAACAAACCGTTGTGTCAAACCACAAGCGTCTTGCAGGCCAAATGCACCCTGCAATCTTCCTTGGTGTGATCTCATCATCATGCTGGAAACATCCTGCTTCAAGCCCAGGATCACGGACACATACAGCCCTGGCTACCATAGGCCACTCATTGCAAGCCAAAGCGATGCGACTTCCAGGCTTTGCTACGATTCTGTCCCCAGAGTCAGCTTCAGGATTGTGTGCATTCTGCAATTCTGCAACTGCAGAATTCGATGGAGATTGCTCTGAAAATCTTGCATTTTGCTTCAAAACCCAAGACAAAGGATGGCAAATGTATAAGAAATATACCATCCCTATTCAACCATCCATGGCTTGAAAATATTAAAATATATACATAAATTTCCAAAGGCAAACCTTGATTTTGCCATTTTATACAAGGGACTCCATTTTACTATCCCACTGTATAAAATGGGACTTGAGCAACCGCAGGTTTTGGTATCCACAGGGTGTCCTGGAACGAAATCTCAGCAGATACCAAGGGTCCATTGTACCTGTACTGGCTTAAGGTGCATCTACACTGTAGAAATAATGCCACATGATACTACTTTAGCTGTCATGGCTCCATCCTACAGAATCCTGGGATTTGTAATTTTGTGAGACACCCGCAGTCTTTAGCAAAACCTTGCAAAACTACAAATCCTAGGATTCCATAGGATGGAGCTGCGGCACTTGAGGTTGTGTCAAACTGCATTATTTCTACAGTGTAGCTGCACACAAAGACAGGTAGTGGTCAACACTACAAGTCTTTCGTGCTCCCATTGTTTGGTTTGCACAACTCTTATGACTCAGAAGGAAAAAAACTCCAAAATGTGGGGGAAGCCCTCACCTGCATCCTGTTTTTAGGCATTTCACACAGCCTTTCAAGCTTGGAGGAGGCAAATTCAACTGCCAAGGCCTGAAGGTTCTTTAGCAACAGGTTAATCATCAGGGGTTCCCCCTTTGGTCTCCCCAGAAATTTCTCTAGAGGGAAAGTGGCACAGGATCAAAAAGATAGTAATAAAGAAGTGAGCTGGCACTATGTCCTCCTCCATTTTGCCTCAAGGCAGGCAGCAAGGTGGGTCCGGACATCAAGCATCTACAGTGCACTGTCCCAGCTTGCCAGCAGAGAATCAGCCCTGTGCCTTGGACCTGTGGCATTTTTCACAGAGGATCCATTGGAAACTGGCAGGCAATCTTTGGCACTGAAAACTGGCACGCAATCTTTGGCACAGCCAAAAGCACTACTGGAATGCTGTTGCTTTGAATACCTGCATTCTTGGGTTCCAGACATTCCTAGCATCCGGACAGGTGTTTAATGAGAAGGAAGGAACTCATGCGCTTGAATTGCAAGGTCTCTGGAGAAACCACCGGTATTCAAAGCAGCAGACAAATTCTCGGACACCCCATTGACACCAATTAAGGCCATGTTACTAGTCAACCGCAGGTCTTACTCCAAGATTGCCACCCCAGACTTTAAAAAGGAAGATGTTAAATGTTATATTTTGGCCTCCTGCTAGCTCCAAGCCAAATATAACATTTAACATCTTCCTTTTTAATGTCTGGGGTAGCAATCTTGGAGCTTTCCAGATGCTGTTTGATCTGCAAGACCCAGCATCCCCTAGCTGGCATAACCAAAGGCAAGGAATATTGGGAGGTGTACTCCAACATCTACAGCAGTGGTTCCCAAACTTTGGTTTTCTCTTCCAGGTGTTTTGGACTTCAGTTCCGAGAAGCCCCAGCCAGCTTGGGCAACAGTATGGAATTCTGGGAGTGGAAGTCCAAAACATCCAAAGTTTAGGAACCACCGATCTAGAGGGTGGATGATTCTCACCCATTTTACAGATCAATGGGAAATAGGATCCAGGGAGAACAGAGGAAACTTCTGCCCTGCTCCCAAACTATGAAAATGATGCTACCATATATACATGTGTACAAGTCAACCTCATGTATAAATTGAGGGAAGGTTTCAGGGTCAAAATCCTGGGTTTTGATATGACCTGAGGATAAGGCGAGGGTAAAACTTAGGGGGCTATAAGGAAGGATGGAAAGGGGGAAATACCACTTCTGTCCCTCCTTCTCTTTCTCTGGAGCTCTCCCAACCAATTCCCTGGTGCTGGAGGAGAGGTTTTAACATCAGATTGAGAAAGGAAGCAAGTGGATTTAAATAGAGAGTCGTTTCCATAGGAAGCCAGGTCTTGCAAAATGTACTGGAGAGATGGTTTTAAATGGAGAGGCTATTTTGATAGGAAGCAAGGTCTTGCAAAAGGGACCAGAGAGAGAGAAGCAAGTGGGTTTCAATGGAGAGGTTTTTCTATGGGAAGTAAGATCTTGCAAAATGGAGCAGAAAGAGAGAAGCAAGTGGGTTGCAATGGAGAGCTTTTCCATAGGAAGCCATGTCTTGCAAAATGGAACCGAGACAGAAGCAGGTGGGTTTTAATGGGGAGTTGTTTCCATGGGAAGCCAGGGCTTGCAAAACGGAGCAAGAGAGAAGTAAGTGGATTTAAATGGGAAGTTTTTCCCCGATAGGAAGCAAAGGCTTGCAAAACGGACTGGAAGTGGGGAAGGAATTGATGTTCAGTGGAGATTGGGGCATCAGGCTTGCTTGCTTTAGGACCCTTCTAAGCACTACTGATCTATTGACACTTATACAAGTCTACCCAAGATTTTAGGGGCAATTTTGGGGCATAAATTTCTCGATTTATGGTTGAGTATATACGGTATGTCACCATCAGGTTTCAACATGTTCCTTGGATAGGGTTAAATCTAGCCTCTAATACAGGATGGGGAAAATGTGGCCCTCCAGGTGTTACTGAACTACAGCTCCCAGCAACCCTAGGTAGCATAACCAATGGTGAGGAATGCTGGTAAATGCAGTTGAACATCATCTGGAGGGCCTACATCTGCTCCAATAAGCTTCCTTTGAGAGCAAGGGAGAGCAATAAGGACCCTTGGGATGCTGACAGAGATGAGCCAGCATAGTAGCAACTAATAGAAAGAGAACTGGTGCCAGTCAATCACAGTGAAGGCTGGAGAAGATAAATAGGGCTGTTGCTGCTGGCAGGGATAGTTAGATAAGGTCTTGGCTCCAGAGAGATAGGGTTCTGGTTTCAGGTCTGATTGTATAGAAGTCCAGAAGAGAGGGACTTAGACTGGGGTAGGGTCCAATATTGAGGGGCTCCCTACACACACAGAACCTCGAGAGAGAATTGCTGTGGGGTCATATCCTCAGAAATATTTAGCCTTGATGGCTGGTATAGGTTTAGGAAAAGAACCTAAAGATAAGGACGGTGTGAGAGTCCTGGAAATAGGTCTGTTAATTGTAGGAGAGAGTGAGGGGAAGTTAATTAAATCTGTAAGTGAACAAAACTAAGAAAGGAATACTTAAAAGTAACAAACGCATGCAACATCTCATAGAGCAAAAATACTGTAAAAAACCTTCTTTGTATAAATAAAGTTTTATTATTGTGTTCAAGAGAAACATACCTGGAACCTGTATATATACCACACTATTAATAGTTACTTAATAAGTAAAGCAAGTCTTCACATAAAATGGGTGGCGGTGGTGGGATAACTAAACCCATATGGCTGCCACATTAGAAAGATAGTTTGGTGAGTGGGATTCACCATCACATAAAATTGGTGGGAGTGTCAGGATAAGTGAAATCCGGTGTGCTTGAGACAATTGGTGTTACAGGGTTCTGAGTTCGAGTGACCAGAGACCCAAGGATTTCATTTGAATTTAAACATATAAAAGTTTCAGTGGTCTAAAAGTAATGAGGCATAAGTCAGTGAGGGTAATCTCTGAGGTAATGGTCAAGGATACTGTGTAGGAGATTACCTGGGAACTGACCATGCTGGATAAAAGAGTTAATAGCAGTCCCTGAGGTAATTTCCTGAGGTAAATTGTAGGGGACTGTAAGGAAAAATTAATTAAATGTTAAGAGTGCCTTGACTACTTTTAAAACCAAGAACCAAACACACTGAGATCAAGAAAGAGCACACTCAGGAAAGATATCTTTCAAAAGTGATTTCTGAGGTAAAAATTTGAAGTAAGAAATCACTAGTTTGGCATCAAGAGCCAAGTATTACCCTAAAAAACTGCTGATTAAAAAGCAGCTAAGAGTATTTTCTGAAGTAAAAGTTTTGGGTATTAGTAAGGAAATGAAGGATGTAAAGGATGAAGCAAAGCAAAACAAGGCAAAGGATTTACAACTTTCCAGCAGACATAACTATATGTGCTCATACTAAAGGCTGGATGGATGAGAGAACAGAAGTGATTGGTGCTTCCAGAATAGATTATACTTTTGCATTTCATCATGAGTTAAAATGCAGTACTTGCAATTGACCCGTGGATAAGTCGACTTAGGTTTTTAAGTCAATTGTTTAACCTAAACGTCTAGACTTATACCGTATTTACTCGACTGTCAGTTGATCCCATGTATAAGTCGAGGGCAAGCTTTGGGGCCAAAATTATGGATTCTGATATGACTCGTGGATACATCAAGGATAAAACTTAGGGGCATGCAACAAAGGATGTAAAGGACAATGTTTACTGCCTTCATGCAGAAATGTCTCATTCAGATCCTTCTAAGCTCAGTTCCTCTTGGCATTCTTTTCAGGCAAAGCACCAAGGAGGTGCCACCATTGCCATTTTCCCACCGAAGCATTCAAAAAAGCCAGAAGCAGCATCATGGTGTAAAGAGTAGGGAGGTTTTGGTGCTTCTTTTGGATGCTCCTAGTATGAACTAAGCTCTTACTCTTTCGTCACTCTACTCAGAGAAAGAGAAGAGCTAAAATACACTGCTGATATTGACCTGTCGATAAGTCGACCCAGCTTTTTGGGGCCAATTTTTTTGACAACCATTTCTAGGCTTATAATGACAAGGAAAGAACAGGATCCAATCCTGCAATCCTATAGTTGGGTTCTATTGGATGGCAGAAGGGAGCCATCTCATGGCAATTCTGAAAACCCGTCTGTGAAAATCCCGATCATGCCTCAGCCGAAGGGACCCCTTCTCCTGCCAAACTAGGATGTGTCATGCCAAAATGGGCAGAAACATCAGAGGCAAGACTCAATGGCCATGGGGAGGAGGGAAATTAGCCCATAGCGTCTGCCAATGGGGTAGAACCGGGCTGGAATTTCAGTGGAAATCCCCTTGCTGGGGGTGGAGGTGAGTCAGGCGTTTGTGGGTTGCTTGGCAAGGGAGGAAACAATCGCAAAGCCAAATGCGCTGGATGGGGACAAAGCTTGAAGACAAAATGGAATCCTGACATCGGGATAGGAGTTGGTGGCTTGTAAAGCTCCTGCCTTTCAAATACTCTGGATCCAGCTGTAAATTTTTTACCAACTCATCTGGTCTCCATCGCAAGGAAACCATTGCTCAGACCCCTACTGACCCCTCTCTTGAAACAAAAATAGGAAAGCTTTCAAGGGCAAGGGTCGGCAACAGCAGCATGTATGTCTGTGTTCCCAGAAGGCGAGATCAGCTACCAAAAATTTAAATAGATGAAAAACACAAAAGCAGATGTGGCTGAAACTCTGTTCCTAGTCTTTGGCCGGAGGGTCTTCCAATTTTCCTGGCCTCCAAATCTTCTTTCTATAGGCCCACCCCAGTCAGATCTACCTTTCCCCACTTAATCATAAGCGAGCATAACCAGCCAATATTCTTTTGTGGATGTCTTTCGTTTTGGCTGCAAGCACATTTATAAACATTCCACGACATCAGAGTGACTCAGGCTGTAGCAGTAATGCGCAACGCTTTATGGCCAAAGAATGATTATGCCCACAAACAACATGCGACAATACACTGCAAGTTCTTGTCCCTTTCTCTTTGGTGGTCTTGAAGGAATGTACCTCCATGATCTTAAACAATTAACTACAGAACAGATCTTTGCTTGGTATCTGCTGGCCCCTGCTGGCCTTAGCTGGTCAAGATACGTAATGCCACAAGAAAGTAAATGGGAGGTTGAAGGGGAAGGGACCTAATTGCACCTTTGAGATGCATTTATTTCAGCATGAGCTTTTCTGGGTATCAGCCCATCTCTCAGACGCACTGATGGAGTCAATCTGACGATAGAGATCCTTCAGTTTGCTGGGACAAGGGAGCATTTTAAGCCCATTCTAGGTTATGTTCTCAGTTTCCATGGGGCAAGGACAGGCAGAGCAGACTCTAATGACACCCCTGTGCCCTGAAAGGGTAGACCAGAACAGCTCTGAGAGTCCTCTCCAATGCCCAGAGGGCTTTCTGAACTAACTGGATATGATAAAAGGCTTTGAAACATCTGTTCAAAACAAAGACACACCCATACTTTCAAAACAGAACAGTAAATGTTTAACTCTTGGCCCATCTATGGCCCATGATCTTCCTTCCCAAGGGTAAACAAGAAAACCACAAGAGTGTTTTCCCCACTCTCACCCATACCCTCTCTGCCTCTACTAATTTACTAAAGGCTGAAGACAAGTACATGGCCAGTCATTCAATATAAACATCTCACCTTACTCTACTCTTAATTCCAGAAATAAGAAGCTTGAACTTAAACTCACTTGATTCATTTTTTCCTAATGTATAGTATCGTTAACTAGCCTTGGTTAATTGGAAACAGGTGCAAGGCAATTGGAGAAACAGCCAGCTTCCAGTTGGAGCAGAGTTCCTTCTTGCTTTGAACAAAATCTTAGTGATGCAAAAAATGTATATAAAGATAATACAAAGATAAAAGATCATTTATTTTTAGCCTCCAACTGCTTAAACCTCATCTTATAATGAGAAACACAACCCACCACTGAGAAATAGAGGTGATTTTTTGGTTTTTTAGTTAAGAGAAACATCCCACCTAGATGCTAGCTTCATGCCTACACAGACAAACAAGTCAGACAACTCAATGGGAACTTGCAGGTGTAAGGACAAAATCAAATCTTAGGATTGAAAGGGTCCAAAGGTGAGTCACTGCAGATGAGAAGGTGAGACTTGTACTTCAGATCCACATTGTAATTGTCCAGTCCTGAAGGTATATGTTCCCTTTCTCAGTCACCTTCTTTTTAGCAACAGGAGAGCAGCTGGGAAGGGCTGTGCAGATATCTTGAAGTGCGGATGTCGCAGCTCAGATCTCAGCAGCACTTCAACTCAAACCTGCTTTTGCAACCCACATCTGGTTGACGCCCAATTTGGCAGGGGAAAAGTCACACAACAGGGCAGAAGTCAACCATGTGTCCTCTATCTCCACATTTGATTTGAGAGCCTTTACCTCTGTCTTGGGGCCAAGATCTCAGACACGTCTACTCTGCTTCCATAGAGTCAGCATCTTCTGGGTCCTCTCCATCGAAGTAGCGCTCCTCCTCATCTCGTGATACAATGTCCAGGTTATCAAAATCTGGATTCTCATCTACCTCACTGTGGAAAAGTGGAGAGGAGATGAAAGGGATATACATTACAGTATATGACTCTCCTTCTTTAGTGGTTTTTAAACAGAGGTTAGGGGTCTATCTTTCATGACTGTTTTAACTGAATAGTAGGGGGGATATACTAGATGGCCTCTGTGATCTTTTCCAACTCTAGGATCTTGCAGGTGGGTGGGTTCTGGAGCCTTTCCAGTTGTAAGAGAATCTGCATTCCCTATTTTTCTTCCCACAAGAATGGGAATGGATTCCTCACTGTTCATCTTCATTGTCCCCAATTCCCCATTTGTGGTTTTGAACAATGAGGAATTATCATTCAGAACAAATTCTAGCTTGTTGAAAAAGCCTGCACAATCTGATTTGCTTTAAGGAATGGATAGAAGTTTGCTTTAAATTGTGATTTCCGGTTCAAACCTCACAAGCCAAAAATTTAGCATGAGTGCTTCTCAGAGATGGAGATGAAAGAGATGATTTGTTTGGATTTGGGGAGGTTTGGGCCTGCAATGTGGAAATCCTGACTGAGCATTATAAGTGCATGCAGGCGCCAAATAGCCTTGGCAACCAAAGCCCCAACTCAATTTCTTCCCCACCTCACCTGTAGTCGAAGTCCCTGTCCTTGCCATCAAGGAAACGCTGGTACATACGGCTGGTGAACTCCTCCCGCAGAAATGCTTTCTCTCCTTGGTCAGGGACCCATTCATCCCCATTAGGGTCAGAGGCCCTGTCTACAGAATCACAACACAGAAGTCACTGAATGAGGGCAGATAGGCTGCCTTTTCTATTAACTCTTTTTCTTAACAGATATTGGGGTGCTGTGTGTGGTTCTCCCTCACACTGATGCTCGCAACAAGCATGTGACGTAAAGCTTGAAGACACCTGTTGAGCTTCAAAACTGAGCAGAAACTGGAAACCACAGACCTAATCTGCCAGTTACACCACAATGACATAATGAGTTTTAATATCTGGCACTGGGCACATGGGTCCTGAAATCCCTGTTAGCATCATGCCCAAACATGAACAGTTGTCTAGTGACAGTGAGAGGGTTAATTTGTGTGACTGACTTTGTGAGATACTTTATTACATAAGCCTAGGAGAGTCTGGGAAAAGATATGAAAGCTGAGAATAGATCGAGGAAGAAAATTTTCCTCTGTTACTAACCAGCTTGCACAGCTCTCATAGGTATGGGATGAGACATTGGGTCACACTTGCACACTTTGATTTCGTTTGTTTGCTTCTGGACAACACAGCCTTTGAGAGTCTATTTTCCAGAGGCCTCACCTTGGAAGGGTACACCACAACCTGAGACCCCATTTAGCTTGCCATGGGTTATGGGATTACTGGCCAGGGACAATTCTGGGTAGGATTGTTTCAGTCCTCATTTTCACCATTGGCTGTGAGGAGGTGCTGGGTAACATAAATTAAAAGGCTGGAAAGTTCTCAATAAAGCTTATGTTATAGCAGTAACATGTGTCTCGCACCAAATAATTGTGTAGTCCTTTATGTGGGAGGGTTGTAGTCCCTTCCAACTATAAGATTCTAAGTCTTGGGGACACCTGGAATTGCATCCTGTTTCAGAATAGATCACCCAACTTCCCCTATAAAGTCATGGATCCAAGAGAAGAGACTCCTAATCTTTCTGCCATCACCCCAACCATTCCTCTCTCGGCTAACCTTCCTTGTCCTCATCGTCCGTATCTTCCTCTTCTTCTTCCTCCTCACATGCCTCTTCTTGTTCCTGTTGAATCTGCAGACGCCGCTGGATGACCTGCTCCTGATAGGAGTCCAGGAGGACACCTGAGAGAGAGCAGGAAGCCTCCAGCTTGCTGCTGCCCAGTGCCTGCATCTCTTCATCACTCAGGTACTGCCCAATGTACTGTTCATAAAGGAGTGGATCCCGAGAACGCATCTGTTCATCGCTAAAGTATTCCCCACCTGAAAAGAGCAGAGAGAGATGGTCAGAACTCAGAAAAACAAGGCAAAAGGCTACCAAAATGTAGGGTATTTGGCTGTAGGAAGCGAGAAAGCCTGTTCAATTGGTGACCAAAGCAGAGAAATATCAATGCTAACACACATGGGCAAATGTCTATCCATATTTGATTAAGGACAGAGGAACGCTGAAGATTATTTGTTCATTGAGTTTCTGTTTATTGGACACCATCGTTCCCACGCAAACAGGAGTTGTGACATCCATCTTCCCCTAGCTAGCCTGTCCCTGAGCTTTCAATCCTGCAAAAACCTAGACTAGCCTTCCTCAGCCCAACCTAGTCCTTTCAAGATACGTTCGGATTGCAACTCCCATCCTCTCGACCCTGCCACCCTGTAAGGCTCATGGCAATGAGGAAGCTGTAGCCAATGACTGCCTCCTTTGTAGTTCATTCTCTTTTGGTCGCACTTGTAAGCTTGCTAACTAGGGAGTGAGTTCCATGGAATATGGTGGGCCATCCTGAACAAAAGCATGGAGGAATGCATTGTTTTATCATTAAGTTACCCCTTCCTTAAACAGAAGGAAGCTATCATCTACTGGTGTATATAGTTCCAGATTCCCAGTCCCCTCCTAGGACAGAGAATGCAGCCCGAGACGTCAGCCTCCATACCTCTAATAAGCTGCTGTAGAGCTGCATAGCGCTTGTTCCGCACCCGAGTACGTCGCGTTTTGCCCAGGCCAGCCCTGCGCACTTCAGCGCAGTAGAAATCAGCCTCGTAACTGCCAGAGAGATGGTGGAAGCAAGGCAAGTGTTCTTCATGCAAAGCTGTTCGGAAGCGCTCCAGGAACACCAAGGGCTTGGCATGGTACAGCTCCCGTAAGATGGCCAACTTCTGCGTGGGCGTGAAATCTGGTTCATCTTTTTGTTGGCTCCGGACAGCCAGGCGGCTGTTGGCCACGGCACGGAACATGGCTAGGAGAGCGGGGTCATCCTCCTCAGTTGATTCAGAAGACAGTGATTTGCAGCCAACAGACTCTTCCTTTATACTACCCCAGTGGGCATGTTGAGCACTGGAGGTCTCCTCCTCAGTGAGGCTGCCATCTTGGACAACCATATGTCCTGATATCCCATTACCCACCTGAGATGGTTTGTTGGCCCCACTCTTGTTTTTAGAAGCTAGGGCTTCAGTCCTTAGCTTAAGGGATCCATTTGTGGACATGCGCTGGTCAATGGGAAGATCTGAACTTGGATTCTCTAAGAGTTCTCCCCAACAATGTGGTGTTTTAGATCCTCCATTCCCACTCGTGTGACATTGATGTGGATCAGAGCCTACCAACATTTCTTCTTCACACTGAGGCTGATGAAATGGAGAACTGTTAGTGGTCCCCAAGTCTGATATAACAGATGTATTTCCATCCATATGGGACATCTGCAAAGACCCATCCGGATCTCCACCGCTGTTTGGAGAGCAGTCTTTGGTAGCTGGGATTTCCATTGTCTCTTCTGCTGAGTTTACAGTCTCCGTTTTGTCCAGAAGACATCTCCCCTGCCTCTCTGCGGCAGGAGGTTGATCCAATTTCCCTTGTTCTACGTTCTTCAGGGAGTTAACACCTAGAAAGACAGGAAAATTCCTAATACTGTTATTTAGATAACTATCATGTGTCATCAAGGGCTAGAATCAGAGCCATGTTAATCTGGAACATTAGTAAAGGTCCCTCTGCCCCACAGATCTTTGATTTGAACAACCTCCACAACAGGCAGAAAACTCTTATTATTTAACATATAATGTTTATTGCAGTTTCATTATAATATTCATATTTCATAATTGTTAACATTAATCACATTATCTCCCCCCTACAGCCCTTCATTAAACTGTCGTTAAATCTAATTTTCACGTCCGGTATCATAATTTCTCTTGTACATATTTTTCTTTCATGAAGTGTCTTATAAAGCATTTACAACTTGTTTCCATTCATTGTATTAACTCCCAATCTTCATTCCAGTGTTTAAATGCACGTTCCTTTATCAGGGCTGTAAGCCTGTCCATCTCTTAACAATGCTTGACATGCAACAAACAAACCTTTCCAACCCTGCAGGGTTTGTGTTTTAAGTTTAATTAATTAATTAATTAATTATAATAATAATAATAATAACAACAACAACAGACTTCTACCATATTAAAACAACTCTTGCCTAAGCATTTTAAATGATGAATTTTAGATGTGGGTTGTTTTAATACAGTATATAGGTCACTATTATTATTATTCATGTTTATTAAACTTAAAACACAAACCTGTCCTGGACATTAAAACATGCATACAGTACAGAGCATCACTACATGTTAAAACAAATAGATTTGGTTCTACTCAGTGGTGGCTTTTGTCAGTTCCTTCCTCTGAAATATATCCTACAGCACGTTGGCGGTCTCCCCTCCAAGTGCTAACCTGGGCTGGCCCTGTTTAGTTTCCATGATCAGACAAGACCTTGGTGCCTTGAGGGTATTCCACCTTAGAAACGTTGCACACTAGCCTTTTTCTCCTCCTGGGGATAAATAACAAGGGATAGCCAGGCAAGTAATGGTGGTTCCCAAAGAGAGGGTGGGGGACCCATTTGGATGTAACACTCATTGCCTCCAGCCAAAAGGGGGAAACGGAGGCAGAAGGGGGGCACTCACCGGGGGCCGGGGGCTGGAGAGGGCCTTCCCTTCCTGCTTCCATCCCGCTTGGGTCTGCGTGAGCGGACTCCAACAGGATCAAGGAACTTCCGGTTCTTGTGGTGCACCAGGAAAAGAGGTCCCTCCACTCCTGGAGTCCTGGTGCCAAGGCATATTGGTTCCGGAAAGATATTACAGTATTATGCACACTGCAGAAAGAACCTACATTCCCCAGGATTCCATAGCATTGAGTCATGGCCCTTCAGGCAGCCTCAAACCGGATTACTTCTGCAGTGTGGATGCAGTAAAGGAGGCAGATCGATTCATCACGATCACGGGGTCGTTTCTTTTAAAGCAGTGGTCCCCAAACTGTGCCCTTTAATAAGAGATTTTGGACTTCAGCTCCCAGAAGCCCCAGCCATGTTGGCCAAGAGTCTGGGATTCTGGGAGCTGGAGTCCAAAGTCCCTTAAAGAGCAGTTTGGGGACCACTGCTTTAGAGGAAGGCAGCCCCTTTGTAAGGGAAGAGGATGCAGATTGAGATGGAGAAAAGTGACCAGTGGGGTCCCACAGGGCTCTGTCCTGGGCCCAGTGCTATTCAACATCTTTATCAATGACCTGGATGACAGAATTGGAAGCATACTTATCAAATCTGCAGATGATACCAAATTAGGGGGAATAGCTAATACCCCAGAGGACAGGATAAAGATTCAAAATGACCTGAATAGACTAGAAAGCTGGGCCAAAGCTAACAAAATGAAATTCAACACGGAGAAATGTAAGGTATTGCACTTAGGGTGGAAAAATAAAATGCACAGATATAGGATGGGTGACACCTGGCTGAATGAAACTACGTGTGAAAGGGATCTAGGAGTCCAAGTAGACCACAAGTTGAACATGAGTGAACAGTGTGATGCGGCAGCTAAAAAGGCCAATGCTATTTTAGGCTGCATCAATAGAAGTATAGTGTCTAGATCAAGAGAAGTAATAGTGCCACTATATTCTGCTCTGGTCAGGCCCCACCTGGAATATTGTGTCCAGTTCTGGGCGCCACAATTCAGAAAGGACATTGAGAAACTGGAGCGTGTCCAAAGGAGGGCGACAAAAATGGTGAAAGGTCTGGAAACCATGCCCTATGAGGAACGACTTAGGGAGCTGGGGATGTTTAGCCTGGAGAAAAGAAGGTTAAGAGGTGATATGATCACCCTGTTTAAATATTTGAAGGGATGCCATATTGAGGAGGGAGCAAGCTTGTTTTCTGCTGCTCCAGAGAACAGGACCCGGAACAATGGATGCAAGCTGCAGGAAAAGAGATTCCACCTGAACATTAGGAGGAACTTCCTGACAGTTAGGGCTGTTCGACAATGGAATGCACTCCCTCGGAGGGTGATAGAGTCTCCTTCCTTGGAGGTCTTTAAACAGAGGCTGGATGGCCATCTGTCAGGGATGCTTTGATTTGGATTTCCTGCATGGCAGGGGGTTGGACTGGATGGCCCTAGTGGTCTCTTCCAACTCTATGATTCTATGAAAGCAGTCTAGAACTGAAGGGTCCCAATAAGAAATGTTTTCCTATTTCTTATTGTTTTAAGGCACTGTTTTTAATTGTCTTAATATAGGATTAATTGTATATTTTACAATGTGAAGTCGAAGGCTTTCATGGCCAGCATCCAGTTTTTTGTGGGTTTTTCAGACTACGTGGCCATGTTCTAGAAGAGTCAATTCCTGACATTTCGCCAGCATCTGAGAAATATTTTTACACTTTCATAGAACTTTTGTAGCATTCCTAACCTGTATTGTTTAAAATGTTCCTAGCCACCCCAAGTCCCATTATTGGGAGAAAGAGGGCATATCAACAGGGTGACCAGATGTCCCATTTTTCCAGGTTACCCATTAGTGTAGTAGTCATTCCACTGTGCTTTAAAGGTTCATACCTTCTATTTCTGCAGGAGACCTGAAGTAAGGATAAATGTTTCCTGGGCCTGTTAAGTACTGCCCAGGTTGTGAGGACAACTACTGAATTGTAAGCTGGCTCTATATTGGAGACATTTCTTGGGACTGGCACCCTAGCTATGTTCAGTGCTGTCCTCAAAAGATGTTCAACCAAGAGTTCAGTCCCAGGCAAAAACGTTGGTTATCAAGGTGTTTTAACAGGTTATCGTTTTTAGGCTGTTTTCATGAGATCTGCTGTTTGTAACTGATTTTCTCTGCAAAACCCTTATCACTGATATAACAAAGGATGCTACAAAAATGTTTTAAGATAAACACTGCTGCTGGAGGATACAAAACATACAGGTGAAAAAGATACTTCCGTTGAAACTTCACTGCAAGTGACTGATAGGGTTTCTAGGTCTTTCTCTAGAAAGGTAAGGTTTGTGAGTGGGATGTATCATCCCGAGCAGACAGCTGGTACACCTTCTGCATCATCAATTTTATTTCCAACAAACAGAACAATTGACTGGGTAAAGGCCTGTTTACCCAAACAGGCCTTTTGAAGAGAGAAAGGATTGCCTCAGAGAGGATCTGGCAATACTGGGGCTGAAATCCTACACATGTGCATAGCTCTGTATGTTGTGTTTCATGTTCTCCATTGCCCAGAAGCTCTCAAGATCTAGAAGATGCTCCTGGGACGGAGTAGGCAGGTAATTCAGAACAAAGTAAAACAATCTCAGCTTAGTTGTGCATGTGTGAGGCTGCAACCACCTTTTTCTTCTCCCAGAAACCTAGAGCAGCTGGATCTTCATGGTCTGAATTGCCTCTCCCTTCCCTTCCTACTGGAAAGGAGAATCAGCTCCTTCTGGGTTTTGGCAGCTGCTGGGCATAGGTAGCTTTTGGATGGATGGCAAAGACAAATAAATAGCCTTGTGCCCTGTCCAGAAAGGAATGTACCCACATGGCAGTCTCTGGTAGGAAGGTAGCTTGTGTATGCATTTGTTTTTAAAGCTGCAATGAAAATGTGAGGATTTGAAAAAGAGGAAGAACAGACAAGACAAATGGTTTAAAGTTCAATATTCACTCTTTTTTCCCCCTCCAAATACAAAAAGCTGTTACAATTCAACTCAACACAAAGCATGTGCAAAGTTACAGAAACTTAGACATTGTATAAAAAGTTACACAGTTAAGATTATTTTTCCCCCTCATTCATTTTCTCTTCTCCTGTATTGAGCAAAAAGGAATGGTTACCTCGATGAAAATATTAACAGTTGCTGACCCACGATAAAAAGTTACAGAAAAATCTTTTAAAAAATAAAACCCACCATAATTACCATAAGATAGCCATCTCTTTCTCCCTCCCGCTTTTAATAGTTATTTGCAGAAAAGACAGATAAAAACAACTCAAAGACAGGTGACAACAAACCGCAGGAAGAGTTTCCAAAATGTCTGGAGTTTATGATCACTAGCGGAACTGTGCAAGAGGGTGGTGTTAAAATCCTAAGAGGGGCTCCAAGGCTGCCTCCCCCAACTACTGCAGGAAGTCTGATACTAGGATGAAATCTTAGGCTAAAAAGTACAAAGATGTGAGGTTAAACATTGCAGATCCTGTCAGAATCAGAGAAATTTAAAAAGGAGGGAAAACAAACCTCTTTGACAAGGAGAGACAAGAAATCATGTAACTTCCTCATGAGGTATGATACAAAGGGAAAGAAACATGCCTCTATCTGTACAGGTAAAAATGCAGCCACCCTCAAGAACTACAGAGAGGAAAGAAGGGCAGAGAGACTACTTCCCTCCTGGATTTCCCGAGACTCAAAATGCCCACCTGTCAAGTTAAAAACTTGCCAGTGGTGGCAGAACAAGTTGCTCTTTCCAAGAATGACACGGAGCCATCACTGAGCGCTAGAGCCTCCTTGTGAGGTGCCTGTGTAGCTCCCATAGTCATAGCTGCCATAGTAGGGGGGCCACTGACTCTGGTTTTGGTAGTATTGGTTCCACTGCTGGGTGTACTGTGGAGAAAAGGAATGCACTTGTTATGATATTTAAAAGTGTCAGTGGAAACCCTCCGACCCAAAACACCCATCTGTATTTCCACCCATCATTTAGAATAATGCCAAGATGGGGGAGAGGGGGTCACTGCAATTCTCAAATTGCAGGCAGTTCATTTTAATTCCATTCATGCTCTGGGTTCCTTACATATTTAAAGTAGAACCATAAGCAAAATAATAACACCATCCCCTTTTCATAGTAGACAGCCAGAATACTAAGTCCAGCTGAATAGCAAAAATGCAGCAACTCCCCCTTCAAAGCCATTGGGCTTCTTTTCACCTACCTGTTGGTACTGGTTGTAACTGGGCTGATTGTAGGTCGGCGGTGGTGTGGCTGGGACCGGGGCAGGGGCCGGTGGTGGTGGTGGAGGGGGCTGGCTGTAGCTTTGGCTATATCCACTCCCATAGTTGTAGCTAGGAGATGCATAACCACCTTGGTTGTAGCTGGGTGGAGGATTAGGGTTGTAGGGCTGGCTGTAGCTTTGCTGTGGAGAACACATGAATTATTTTAGAGACTGATTTTACTTGCGTTTGCAGACACAGAGAAGCTTTAAGACGGAGGGCGCATGCGATGTGGCCCATAGGCCATATATATCAAGCCCCAAACCCTGTTTTGCATCCTCCCAACATCTATTTTAAAATAATTTTTCAGGTGAAACATCACACATGACTTGCCCCAAATTGCCATAAAACCATTCAAAGCCAAAGCAGTTTGGGTTAGTTTTCACCCCACAACCCCCTAACTTGCATAGAACAAGGACCGTTTGCAATAAATAGCACAAGCAGGACAAAAGGGAGACAGGAGAAGAGCAGCCAGTTCTAATTCTAGGCAATATGAACTGCTCCCTCTTCCACCGCCCTGAACAAAATTTCTGCATTATCCAAAGTGCCCCTACCTGTGGCCCTGGATTGTAAGTACTGGGAGGAGCATTTGTGGGAGGTGCAGGAGGGGCGGGAGCCATGTTGCTGCTGTTGCTTTTATAGGTGTTCTGGTTGCGTGCTGGACTGTAGCTGCTCTGCTGTTGGTTGTTCCGGTTATAATTGCCCCGGTTGTTGTTGTTGTTGTCTCGGTTTCCACCTCCCCAGCGATTCTGGTTGTAGCCACCGCGGTTGAAGGCTGACAGAAGATCACACAAGCAGAGATGTCAAACTAATGCCAAATGTGTTTCACATCAGTATCTTTCAAGGTTTTTTTTAATGTATTCTTTGAATGTATATTATTTTGGTTCTGACTGAATATTAGATGGTTAGTGTAAAACAAATAATTAAGATTTTTTTAAAGAAAAAAACAAGCAAGCAAAACCTGAACAAAAATTAGGGTCTCCCATTTTCAGGAGCTACTTTTCCTGGATATACATTATTACTGCTGTGAGCCTTCTACAGAAACAGAACCAGTTCATTCAGTTCTCTTTCAGTTTGTGATGCTGAGACACATTTGTCCAAACATTACCTTTGATACACTGCCATTAGTCCAGATATCGCCAAAAACCCCTTAGTTCTTTCTTTCACCCAAACTATGAAGGTCAAATTTTCTAGGCTTGGATCAAGCCGTGATCTTGTTCCAAACCAGTTGGCTAGCATTTCCTAGTTCAGGTGGTCACTACGAGAACGAGGACAAAAGGCTCCTAGTCACACCATGACTAATTAAGCTGAGATAGGATCATTGAAACATGACCACAGATTTTGTGATGAAATTGAAAAACCAAAACCAGAGTTTCTACTTCTAGTCTACATTGTGTAGTCTCACCATGGGCATAGTGGTATTATACTAATACCAGTGTTGCAATGGAACAACCTTACCTCCTCCTCCACCGCCAGGTCCTCCACCGCCGCCACCACCGCCTGGTCCTCCTCCTCCTCCACCTCCTCTGTATCCTCCAGTGCTGGGGCCTCCTCCACCACCTCCTCGATTCTGAAAGCCGCCACGGTTGCCAACTGGTGGGCCTCTGTTATCAAAGCGTTGAAAGCTGCCACCGCCGCCACCTCCACCACCACCTCGTCCACGGAAGCCGCCACCTCCGCCGCCACCCCGATTGTCAAAGCGCTTTTCTGGGGGTGGGCCAGCCTTCTTGCCTTCATCATTGTATTGTCTCACCAGCTTCTCTGCTTCATCCCGTTGCAACTCAATGTAGACGACCGAGTTGAGGAAGTCGCCTGCTTCTGGCAGTGTAAAGTTGGCTGGCATGTGAGAAGAAAAAAAACATCAGTTGGTAGGGAAGAGGAAGCAAAAATAGTGGGGAACAAAGAGGGGGGGGGCTTTTCTTCCAGGGCTCCAGGAAAATATGCAAGAGAACAGGAGGAAAAAGTAATGAGTGGGAAGAACAAGGAGAGAGATAAAGAGGCATCTTGAGTAACAAACATTAGTACATGTGAGAGGTTCTTTCTTTCCTTTTAGCCACATGCTGCTGGCTGGGGGTGGGTGGGATTCAGTGCCTCAGGCTGAAATAGATTTATCAGTTTGTGTTGCAGTACCACCTGATGCTTCCCAGATGTGTTGAACTACAACCCCTATTATACTACAGGGATTATGGGGGATGTAATTCAAAACATGTTGAAGGCACCAGATTGTGGAAGCCTTTGCTATAAGCATGAGAGAACTGGAAGAGATGCATGTCATGCCAGCCCAGACTTCCAGTCCTAAACCCACAGTAGACAATGTTTTCCCATCCAACCTGCTCTCATTAATCTAACTTGCCAAAAACTGGGGAAAGAGTAATCAGTGCTGTACATTAGAGAGCAGTAAGTTCAATACTAGACAGCCAGGTTCAGACCCTATACCTAGCTAAAAAGCTTCCTGATCCAGAGCTGTCAGCCTAACCTACATCATAGGGCTGTTTGCAAAGGCAATGTACATATTTTAATACCAGTTGTCTAGCAGAGAACACTATTAAATTTCTAAAACCCAACAATAACAAAAAGATATTTCAGACTCCTAGTACTGTACTAAAGAGCGGCTTTTTAGGTCTTGGGGTAATCAAGCTGTTAAGACCTTCCTATTCCTGAAAGATTCACACAGAGACTTCCAGTGAGATTTTGCCTCCCTCTGCCTCCAGGTCAGGAAGCATGGCTCACTGGCAAGGTGTATGTTGCAACCAAAGTGTTCTCTCTGGAAAAGAGCATTAAGCCTTCCCTTTTCTCCCAAGGCTGTGATACTATGCATCATCTTTATTCCCAAGTACATCCTACTGAATTTAGCAGTCCTTATGTCAAGCAAACTGCTAGGTGGCAGGCTCCTCATCCCTCTATCGTTGACTCTAAGACTTCTTTAGCAGCAGCTGTGGGGTGGGCTGAGCTTTTGTGACTAACACAACTGATATAGGATGCCCAATATTTCTCCTGCTGTGGTAAACACAGCTTGCAAGAGGTGTGGGTGGCTTATTTATGTCAACTTTGGGTGGGTAGAGAAGAGGATGTGATAACTATGGGACAGAGGAGGTGAAAGGAAGACAAAAGGAAGAACTACAAAGACTAAAGGATTGGTCTCAATTCAGTCCTCAAACTATACACACAGTAACACTGGGTTTTCCCCTTATCACTTGTGTTGTGTGTGTGTTTGGTTTTTTTCTAGGATCCTACCTTTCATTTCTAACACTGCGTGATCGGGCACATCCTTCCCCTCCTCATCAGTGCGCTTTACTGTTCGATCTTTTAAGTCCTCGTCCGTGGGACAAATTACAATAGCCTTGCGTTGGAAACCTTCAAAAGGACGCATTTTTCGTCTCTGGGCAGATCCATAAACATTTGTCTAGCAATGGCGACAAAGAAGAGGCAAAAAACTGGTTGTTATTTGTCAAGTCTGCGTTTCTTCCTAAATGGAGCAATGGACCCCCAAACCAGGGTAAGAGATTGACTCCCTGCGCACCCAAAGATATAGAAGGATATTTGGAGAGCGGGGGCTGTTTGTACACCCAATTTGGGAGCTATCACCTGACAACTAACCTACCTTTAAGGCATTTCTCACCACTTTTACAGGATAAAAACAGCAACACACACAGTAATTTGCAGCTTTTGCAATTCAAATGAAACCCTTCCTGGGATGCCAGACTAAGGAAACAGAGTCAGCTTTGTGCAAAAAGAGGGTGATTTACATTTTGAGGGAGAAACAGCTTTAGATAAATACAAGGAAAGTGTTCACAATTCATCTACTTTGATGTGTTTTTTGAAGGCACTCATCCAAGCTGATGTATTAATGAGGTCTAGAAAGCTGATTTAAGAGAACACTGGTCTCAATTCAATGGCCAGAACCCTCTTTTGTCAATGAAGAAAAGGAAAACTGCCTCCTGGATTGGGCCAACAGTCCATCTGTTTCTGCATTGTTTCCAAGATGCGAGATGCCTCCAAGAAATTGACATGTAAGATGTGAAAACCAACAAGCCTCCCACTCACTCCAGAATCCAGTGCTCAGGTGGCTACCTATTACAGCCTCCATTTAGTTACAACTACAGATCTACTTTCATGAACAGGGCAAGAGAATGAGACCTCACTGTCTTCTGCCTTAGTGATTGCTCCAGCTGAAAGGAGTAAATAATTTTGCTCACTCAAGCCAATTTTAATAGCATTTTATGTATCTTCTGGCTACTAAAAGACCATATGGAGCATTACATGTATGAAATTGGGACATCTTTGCCTCTAATTGTTACCTATACTGAGGCCTGAGTAGATCTCAACAGGCAAGAGGGGTGATGACCAGAAGAATTATTCAAGCAAACCAAAATGAAGGTTTAAAGAAGAAATCACACTGGTGATGTTAGCAAGAAACAAAATGCGTGAGAACCAGATACACCTAGACAAAAGTTTGTGTGTTTATTCTAAAACTTCAAACAGATTAAAAGAAACTTTTATTTTGATTTGCTTTAACGCCAAAGTTCTTTTTGCAGTCAAGCAAAAACCCAGCCTGAGATATTTTTGGAAATTGCAGCTCTCCACATAATTTTACTTTTTCAGCACATCACAGGAGCCTTTTTATGAAGCCTGGCCTCTCCACTGGTAACTTTCTGCTGAAGCATTTAGATAACATTCTTCTCAAATTCCTTCCACTGTAAATGTACAGGGGAAATTAAAGCTTCCCAATGCAAAATTCTGTTTTGCTATATAGTTCATCTAGTCATGCCAGTTTTCTAGACTGTCATCACATTAATGTGTACCCTACATGCTTCGATGGGGACTCAACCAATATTTTAAAATCCAGATGTCTGTGAAAAGGTACTAAGCAACCAGTCATCTACCTGTGTTACTTACTGTTTCTAAGACGATCTCCTGAAGATATGCCTGGTTCTTCTGTACTTACCTCAACATATATTCAGATGCATGAAACCTTACACCTAAGTGCTGAGTTGATACAGCTTGGTATCTATTTTACAAGACAACCTGCCATCTGGTTTTAAACTAGAATACTAACTAGAATATATTTTAGAGGCCTGGTGGTGGGCTCTGGAAGTTCATGGCTTGCTGCCTGGCTACTGAAACTTCAAAAGAAATCAGAAAAACTTCCAAGGCAGGAAGAGCTCAGTACCTGATCCAGAATGTAGTTACGTTTCTTCCGTGCTGCAATCTGAATCAGGCGGTTCAGGCACTGCGTCGCTTGCTGGATGAGAACGTCCCAGCGGCCAGCGTAGTTGCGTTGGCGGCGAAGCCCCATTACCTGGGAAAATAAATAACATTTATTTCATTTATATGCCACTTTTCTCCTGGAAAGGGACTCAAGGCGGCACACAGATAAAAACAGTTTAGAACTTTATAATAAAAAACTGAAAAGCAATTAAAGTTATTTCAATAAAACAATGTAAAATTCCATACGATGTATGGAACTTAAAAAGATACATACCCCCAACCCCTCAATATAAAAGCCTCCTTGACAAAGATTATATATTAGTGGGAAGAAAGTGAATGCTTCCTGCAGCTTGGCTGATGTTAAGTGCAACATTTGAGTGTTTTGCCAATAATATTTCAGTGTCGCAGCAGAAGGAAAAGCAAAGGAACTGTAAATAGGCATGGGATTTTTGAGTTCTTGGATGCAAGGTCTCCCAGTAGTTATGGGTAACAATACTTAACATTTAGTGAGCACATTTCAAATGCTTTCAAGATCTGCTTATGCTTCCTGTATAAACCTTACAGCAGTCCCACAGAAAGGAAAGGTAAGATGGGAAAATCCAGTTAATTTAATTTATATCCCAACTTGCTCTCAAAAAAAGTACCAAAGATATAATCCTTGTCTACACTTACAATCTGTCAGCAATACCAACACTGTAGGTATAGGGAAGACAATGTCCTGTGAACATGGATTGGTTGAGGGAGAAAAATTCTCACATAAAGAGGTAAGAGGCAGACATGAAAAGAAAATACAAAGGATGAGCCAGGACAAAGGCTGAATTGTCTTGGTCTTGTGCTAACACCAAAGATATGTCTTACCCTCATTTTGTCCATGATGGCATTTGTTCCCAGAATATTGTATTTCTTGAGTGGATTGGCTGCAGCATGCTTAATGGCCCATGTGGTCTTCCCAGCAGCAGGTAATCCCACCATCATCAAGATCTGAAAGACATGACAGTCAGCTGAGCGTGTGGTGTATGCATTTTAATCACTCAAAATAGCAGACATGAGCCAATACCTCAAATTTACAAATAAAGGGATAAATATAGTTACTGGTTTAACTCAACTGATTGCAAAGCTCTCAAACTCTCGCACCCATACAAAGTTCTGCCAGAGGTGGAAAGCTAAGGCTACAGCCACTCCAGTCCGGGAGGAACAGGGAACAGAGACTCTTAAACAAAACAACCTTATAAATCTAAACTCAATAAAAACTCAAGCAAGATGACTGTTGCCAGTACAGATCATTACTTCTAATTTTGTTTTATAAACCAACACATGGAGACTTAGAACCTACTATCTCAGATTTATCACCTCTAAAGTTCTTTTCAGCTGGCTAAGGAAACTACCTTAGTGCCCTACAAAAATTAGGCACATACATAAATGTGATCAGTCTCCTGGAATGAGCACTACAGACCTCCTAGCATGTGCCATTTCCATGCAAGAGAGCCTGTCTTTTAGACACCTGACCAGCCAACGCCTCCCTTCCTGGAGCACTTACTTCACATTCTGTTTTGCTCTTTGGTCCGATTGTCCCCCGAACACGCTCGGAAAGTGGAAGATGCTGGATGAAGGTGAACCCCGGTGGGACTGGAAAGAAAGCATCCTCCCTCTGGCCAAAGTTGAACTCAATGGCACAGTTCTTCACCAGGACGTGAGGAAAGAGTGCCTTGCCCCCCAAGACGTCCTTCCGCAGCCGGTATGCTACCCCCAGCCATTTCCCATTCTTCATGAAGGACATCTCAATCTCATCGCCACACTCAAAGTCCTAAGAACATGGAGAGAGTCATTTAGCTAAGGCTAAATACAGTGAGGACACACATTACAACGGTGGAGCAAGTGCCTGAAGATTTGGTGTTTTCCCTGAGACACCATGCAAACAATACTGTCCTCAGTATCACCCTAAAACCAGTACTCTGTTCATGCACAAGTTGTTTACAAAAACAAACGCAACTTGCAAAATACTACATGTCCGACTCACCAAAAGGCATGTGATTATGTCATTCTCAGTAAAGGTTTCACCATAATTTTCAAACTTGCAGTTGGTAGATTTCTTCCCAGTGCCTCCATAGCCGTAGGAAAAAGCCTCTTCACCTAATGGGGCAAACAAACCAGTGACATGAGGTATCAGTAATAGAAAGTGCATTTTATTGCCTGAAGCTGATATGCTAACTATAAGCCTGACTGGACTTATACACCCCTGTATTTTTTTCAGCAATACCAGTTGCCTGTCCATTTCTCTACCAAATTCAGAGTGCTGATTTGAATTTTTAAACCTATAAAGAATTGTCTCCATTCACACTTACCAAGGCATTTTTCAGGATGCCATCCAATGAATTATGGTAAATGATTACTTGAGATAGGGACTTTTCAGTGATGTTGTTCTGTTGTGGAATGGCCTTGCCCAAAGAGGCTCACCTGGTGCCTACATTATGGGCTTCCTGGTGCCAGATGTATTATTGGTGTTTGGCATTTTAATTTTCTCTCCTCCTCTGTTGTTTATTATTGACATAGTAAAGCACGGCTACTTTGTTGCTTTTTAAGATCTACATTGTTTGTAGAGTTTTTATCTATTTATAGCCAAAGAGTGCTGTTAACTTCAATGTATCCAAATCCTGTAACAAAGAGGATTTGGTACCATTTGGACCAGTAATAGGAATTCTTCCATTATTAAGGATTATCTTTGCACTGGACATGATCCTGCTCATCCTGTTTTCAGAAGTCGGATTCTAAAAGATTTCTTGTTTTCAGAAGTAACATGTTGCTTCTAGATACAATTTGACTCAACTGAACTTCAGGCACCATCTCAGATCTTCCTCCCTGTTATGGAGGTGTAGTAGAAATGCTCTTCTAAGGCTGCATCCACACGGCAGAAATACTGCAGTTTGACACTGCTTTAACTGCCATGGCTCAATGCTATGGAATTTGGAGATTTGTAGTTTGGTGAGATGTTTAGCTTTCACTGTCAGAGCTCTGGTGCCACAACATACTACAAATCCCAAAAAATCCACTGCCCTAAGGCATGGCAGTTAAAATGTTGTCAACCTGGATTATTTCTGCAATGTGGATGCAGCTTAAGAGGGCACTGGCCATCTGTGAATTTTACTCTTCTTAAAAACAATGTTTCAAATTCCACTCTCGGACTGATCACAGGGACTCTTCCAATTAGTGTAAACAATTGACTGTAGCTGGCTATTAGTACTTAAAAGTGAAGAACTATGCCTAGACCCATCAGCTGCAGTCTCTCATACCTAACTGAGTGCTGCATGTGTCCAGTGACCAGCCAATACGCACGACATGAGGATCAGGTTCCGTGGGAGGAAGATGCTTGACAGAGATCTCTTCATTGATCTGGGGACAAAAGAGAGGCATCTAGTCAGGAGAGATCTTGTAACCAGAATGAGTTCCACTACTGTTGTTGTTATTTTATGTATTTATATATTGCCTTCTACTCCCAAAAACAGGAACTTAAGGAAGGAGGGACTATGAAACAGTCTTTAGCAAAGGCAGCTTTAAAAGATTGCTCAGAAAATGCTTACTTACTGAATGAGGTTTTGAATTACTTCAAAGTCTTAGGATAATAATTTTATTAAAAAGCCCAAGGCTTCACCACAGAATTAATGCCAGCTAACTAAAAAGTCTAACTGGCACTGAACAAACTTTAGCTATCATAATAGCAAAATAAAAATATACGGTATCTATTTTCAGAAAAAGCAAGTCATTATGTAATGTTTAACTTAATTCTTTGGCACTTGCCTTCTTTAATGCTAATTTGTGTATAAAATTTAATTTAAAAGTGTAGCAGGAAATCGTAAAAGAATTAAAAACAACGAGGGCCCTATGCAGTTAACACAAACATCTCACCAGTGGCTACATTATATGTATGTAACATTTCACACTAACACCCCTTACATTTCTGCTGGTTTTTCCATGGCACGCTCTCTTACCTTCATTTCGTAGCAGATCCTCCCACGGCGTACCCCATATGTGGCTCGTGCACCTGACCAGAGATAAGCAAACCCTTCTATGGTCAGAGGGTAGCCACTGTATCGGTCACGGGCAACTTTGAAATGTAGGTCACAATTATCTGAAAGGGAAATGCAATGGGGGGGGGTGTCAAAGAAAGGTGGAAGAGCTTTTCAGCTATACAAACTCAAGAATCATAGAGTATGGGACGAAAAAGTATGTAAATGAGATCAGTTCTTTGAGGCAAACTGTTTGGAAGAACTATGTTTCTGTAACCCTGCAATTCCTCCCTTCTCTCCTTTCACTTGTTGCTACTGCTGTGGTTAGTCACTTGCCAAGCATTCCTTTGGCCCTACTACCACCCTTCTAACACATCATAGCAGCTGGATCTTTGAAGAAAATTGAAACCAAGATGAGAGAGGCTGTGACATATTATGTCTTTCTACAATACAAGTTAAGAGGTCTGATACAACTGAGGGATCCCCACAACTCACACGTATCAATGGCCACCAGAGTGTCATCGAAATCATCTTCGTCATCTTCAGCAGGTGGCTGAGGAGATCGGCCCCTAGAAAAAGAGAGAACATTGTAGAATCCATAAATCCACTGAGATTAAAATATGGGCTGAAGGGCAAGCACATAAGTTCACAAAGAATTGGGATCAGGAAATGCATGGAAGACAGTATGCTACTGGAAACCATCTCTAGCTAAATTCTTCAGGCTGATTTCTCTTGTTAATACTGTTGATAAGTAAAGGTCTACAGGGAAGTAACCAGAATCAAATTACATGGAAGTGTCATTATTTTTAGTTAAATAAAAATACCTCTATTGTAGAATTTACAGCTAAGGTATCAATCAAGAAACAGCCATATTAGAACCCTAATGTTCACTATACTGTACACTGAAACCTTTCTGAATTACTAAAATCCAGAGGTTAAAAAGGTATTTCTGAGACTGCAAAATGGCACAACGTATCTGCTTCTCACGGGGTTTAAGATTCCCCTGCCAAGGCTTTACTTCTAAACCTGGGTCCTCCCCATAATCTCTGGAGAAAGAGCAACACGCTACAGCTAACACAGCCCCCAAAGACTTGCCTAAACGCACCTCTTATCTTCTCTATGTTCATAATAGCCTCGTCCCCGTGACTCCTCAAATGGCCTCTTCCGGCCTTGTTGCTGCTGCTGCTGCTGCTGCCAGGACTGAGATGAATCTGAGGTGCCATAACTGGAAGGTGGTGCATTATAACTTGAAGCAGGAGCATTGTAGCCGGACGTGGAACTATTGTAGTTAGGAGTGTTGTAGTTAGGAGAGGGCCCAGTATAGCCAGGGGGAGGAGCATTGTAACCTGAGGACGGCATGTTGTAGCCAGGCATGGATTCCTCTTGTTTAAATTCTGTCTTCATTTCTGCAACCAAGCATAACAGATCACATTTAAACAAACAAGACGTCTCAATATGGAAGGCACAAATTAAAACAACACCTGCAGTTCATTACTAGAAGGTAGGAACCACTGTCTTAATCCCTACAGGAATCCTATTTAAGTCTTGATTTCCCAGGTGGCCTAGCTCTAGCACAACAATCATGTAAGATACTGCAGAAGAGAGCGTTAGCTCATCTGTTTGCAAGGAGCCTGATATCACTGGGACCTAGAGCCAGAATGAAAATGACGGACGATCTGCATCTGGGTGGTCCTCCAAAAATTGCTAGAATGCAACTCCTATAATCAGCAGAGTCAGTGCTAAGGGATACTGAGAGTTGCCATAGGACAACATTTAGAGGCCACACTTTGCCCAATTCCTGCCCTAAACAAATTACCAGTTCCTGGCATTTTCTCCCTATTATAAATCCCATCATTCCACAACCACAGCATGACACAGAACCTGAGACATGGGCAGACTGCAAATGGAGACTGCTTCTCCCATTGAATTCTACAGGAACAAATAAAAAGGTCTGAATCTAGAGCACAACCGGGAAGGGAGCAAACATCTGCCCTCATTGTAACAGTAGGATTAGGTCCAAGCCTAAATCTACTACAAAGAGTAGGCAGCGCTTTGCCTCCTCCCACTTAAACAAGTACATCCACTCTTACTAGGTGGCTTAGGCTACATTGAAAGACACATCAAAGGACCAATGTATGGCTCTTTATCGAGATGCTACATGGTGTCTGAACAACAGACAGGCCTTCTGTGCATGACCTGTTCAACCCAAGGTTGTGTACTTCACCAGTAATAGAACAAATGTGGCTGAGTACCCTTTAGCCCCGCAATCCAAAAAAATGCTACAAACAAATAAAAAGGTCTATTCCCGCAACCCCTCCAAAATGATATAAACAAATAAAAAGGTCTATCAGTAGCGCTATCCAAAACTTTTGTATCAAATCAATAGCTAACCACACACTGTTCAGTTGGTGAGTGAAGGCCAGGCATTTTCAAGATGTTCAACCGTACCTGAATGCAAGCCAGAATGATCTTGGTCTATAGGTGCCCTTTCATACACAGATTCCTCCTGTTTGATGTTGCAATGTTCAAAAGACTGGTATCCTTGCATGTCCTGGTGACTGTTGTCCTGGATGCCATCTTGAAACAAGAAATACAAGAACACAGTTCAGTGCCACTATTCTATCCCAAACCCCATTTTGAAGGGGACAGTGCATGCTTTTGAATTTCCTCACTGCCAATGGCAGATTCCGATAACCAAGAGACAAGCATTCAGGCCTAGCAAGGCTACCAAAGCTCTGTAAGAGGGCTGGGGGTTAGTTAATATCTTCAGCAGAAATAAGTGGGTGGTTATTTTTTCCTGGTGCGTGATAAAAAGTAGGGAGGTGGATGTTTGAAAGAAAGTCACCATACATCACAATGTCCAGAGGAAAAGATCTGCCTTAACATTCCTCCTCACATGCTATGATTGATTCTCCCCATCAATCCCAGTGATGTTTGGAAATAAGACACCTGAGGAAAAGCGTTATCACTTGGTTATTCCAAATATGTGAGCTTGGCCTAAGAAATGCAGGAGAAGAGAAAATGCTCCACGTCTTTCACACTATACAAAATAAGGCCCAAAACACACTGCAGAAATAACCCAGTCTGGGACTACGTTAACAGCCCTGGCTCAGTGCTAGGGAATCTTGGGAATGGTAGTTTATTGTGACAAAGAAGGCTACATGTCTCACAGAACTACAGTTCCCAGGATTCCCAAGCATTGAGTTAGGGCAGTTTAAGTGGATCTCAAATTGGATTATCTCTGCAGTATGTTTTGGACTTTCGATACTTTCATCAGGAATTGCTTTTCACTACTCAAACCTTGTACTGAGTCCTGAGCCTCCTTGGTGCTGTCCTACTGCCCTAGAAAAATCAACCAGCCTCATCTTTAAAGCACTACTTGGAGCAGGGCCAGGCTAGCAAAGGAAAATGATGTCCCATCCTTTGGGCGAAGGATGTACTGCCATGCGTCTTGTGTTTGAATGAAAAGCCTCGGTGAAGAGACGTTAAGACGTTATCCTTGGCCACAGTTACAGTACCTTAGCCACAAGTACACACACCATTTAATACACGACAAAAACGGCGCCACAGAGTTTACAACCAGACTTCCCTAGCGCTGAGCCAGGGCAGTTAAAGCAGTCTCATACTGGATTATCTCTGGAGTTTGTTTTGCCATCCCAGCATAGCGTTATTGCTTTGAGCGTTGGACTCTGGAGACCAGGATTTGAATCCTGAGCATGTAAACCCACTGGGTAAACCTCAGGCAAAAGTCACGCTCTCTCAGCCTCAGAGGGAAGTCAATGCGGCAAACCTCCGCTCTGAATAAATCTTGCCACAAAAACCGCATTGCAGGGCTGCCATAAGTTGGAAACAACTTGAAGGGACACAACAAGAACAGGAGCAGCAGCGGTCTGGGGCTGATGGGAGTTGCAACCCAATACCACATTGATAATAATAATAATAATAAGAAGAAGAAGCTAATAATAAAAGCCCATAAGGGAGGAATCACGGGACATACTCAAATGACGGTACTTGCTCATAGGACAACCCCGCTTGCCCATAGGGAAACATTGGAGAATACACATGCCCATAGGGCATTATAGGTGAATTACTTGTCCATAGGGAAGCACTGGAAAATGCTTGTCCATAGGGAAACATAGGGGAATACTTGCCCATAGGGAATCATTAGAGAACAGGAAAACATAGGGGGATACTTACTTATAAGGAAACATTGGGGAATACTTGTCCATAGAGAAACATTGACGAATATGTGCCCATAGGGCAACATTGGGGAATACCTGTCCATAGGGAAACACATTGGCGGATACTTGCCCATAGGGAATCATTGGAGAACAGGGGAATAGTTGCCCGTAGGAAAGTATAGGAGAACACTTGCCCATAAGGAAACACTGGGGAATAGGGAAACATAAGGGAGTTGTTGCTCATATGGTGGAAAAACAGGGGGACGCTTGCCCATAGGGAAACACAGGCGAATACTTGTCCATAGAGAATCATTGGGGAATACTTGTCCATAGAGAATCATTGGGGAATACTTGGCCATAGAGAATCATTGGGGAATACTTGGCCATAGAGAATCATTGGGGAATACTTGTCCATAGAGAATCATTGGGGAATACTTGGCCATAG